>NW_006408681.1:7248227-7253490 GCF_000296735.1 Chrysochloris asiatica
TCAGAGTAGGTACTCAATAAAAAATATTAAAAGTAAAGGGCAGACATATGTGAAGAAGGTAATAAAAAATGCAAATTCAAAATGTAAATGTGAACAATAGCAAAAAAATGTAACAATTTCTAAAAGTTAAAATGTAAATATAAAGTAAAAGTTAGAATGTAAATATAAAGTAAGTTATGCTGAAGGTGCCATAGAGGTACAGTTATTCAAGTTTTTGATTGCTAGCTAAAAGATCAATGATTTGAAATCGCCAGCCTCTTGGAAGGTATAGCTGTCTGCTTTCATAAAGATTTTAAACCTTGGAAACTGAAGGGGCAATTCTACTATGTCTTATAGAGTTGCTATGACTCAATACTAACTCAAAGGCAGTAGGCTTGGGGGTTGGTAGTATATTAATTTAGTGTTGTTCTGGTGATAAGTTTCTATAGTTATAATTTCTCCAATTATACTGGGAAATGTAGAAGTGAGATCAGTTTCAGAATTCCCTTTGCTCCCTTATTTTCTGTCATTATTTTGGAATCTGAAACAGAAATCACAGAAAAGAGATGTCCATTATTTTTTTACCACATGGCATGAACTGGATTTCGATTTGAATTATGTTCCTCATTCTAAGAATTTTGAGTGTCAGTTGTGTTGTATTCTTTCATAAGCTTGCCCCACTTAGCAGCACTGGAATTCAACTTTTTAGTATATGCCTGAACTGTGATTCTCTAGAACCCAAACAAGAAATATCAGATGTTACTGCATCAGGAAATAGACCTCACCAAGAAGAGACTGAAACTAGAGGATAAGCATTCATCTTCCTTGTACATAGGGACAGGGAAGTAAATAACCCTGTAGCATGCTCTTTATTGTCTCCCTGAGTTCCCCATTTGGTTTGAGCCCCAGTTGCTCTCAGCATTAATGTCCTTAATATTGTAAACTTCATTGACTTCCTTCTGTTCCTCTCTTCATTCTCCAATTCCATATTGGTGCTTCCAAGGATCACCTCCCACATATGCTATTTGCACACAAATAATTGTCTCAAAGATTGCTTTATGGGGAATTAAAAAAAAAAATTGGGATAGAAAAAGACCATGAATAGTTGATAGATGACTAGGATGGGAATATAAAAATGATGTATTGTAGCAAGAGTCCTGGTGTAGCACTGTTAATGTGCCAGACTTTAAAGCCGTTTGAACTGCAAGGCTGGAGATTCAAGAACACCAGCTGCTCCTTGGAAACCCTAAACAGGGTTGCTATGGGTCGGAACTGACTCGACGGCACTAAACAACAACAACAAGATAATATTGGGGTTTTCCACCAAAGGAAGATGTCACTATCACTGAAGAGCATCCCTCATAAGGAAACATTTGTTGCTCTCTTGAATTTTTCCCCAGTCTAAAGTCTTACTGATCTTGTTAGCACGAAGAGTACAGACCTATCTCTTAATCAGATTCATTGACCAAGCTGATAGAATTGAAAAATACAATGCAAATACCAGTTTGTGATTTTACCCGAAAAAATAATGACCACAGGGGCTGAAATACTCTATATCCAAATGGCCACTGCTTATTCTTGTTGAAAGCTAACCTACATGAGATTCCAAACAAACATCAGAGAACTGTTAATAGCCAAATGCTTGAATCACTAGGCTACCAAGACTCCTTAAGGGTGACTGTTGCATAGCAACCTGATGCACAACAGAAGGAAACACTGTCAGGTCCTGTGCCATCCTGACAGTTGCTGTTATGTTTGAGCCCATTGATTCTGCCACTGTGTCAATCCGTCTCATTGTCGGTCTTCTTTGTAGCTGACGCTCCACTTTTCCAAGCATGCTATTCTCAAAGTATCTGTCTTATTCCTACTGCTGTGAGAAAGATACCTTATGCGATTCGACAATATCACCAAACCAGACAGTGTTTCATTCTGTTGTGCATAGGGTACTGTTGTGAGTCAGTACTGACTTGATGACACCTAACAACACCAAACTACAAGCTCGACATACTGCATCACCAGCAAGCTGAATCTGACTCAGGGCAGCCCCATATGCTACAGAGTAAAACTGTCCCTTGTGGTACTACAGAATAAGCACTGCACCACAAGGTTGGTCTGAACCACAAGGTCAGCAGTTCAAACTCACCAGCTGCTTCTCAGAAACCCTATACAGGGTCACTATGAGCCAAAACCAACTCAATGGCATTTAACAATAACAATATTTACTGATGCAGATAGCTAAGACTTTCTTCCATGCGCTGCTGTGTGGGTTCCAATGACCCACTTTATGTTCCCAGTCAAGTACAACCATTAGTGCCACTCAGGGCCCTCTACATACTAATGTCAAAGTCAAACTTACTGAGTCTAGTCAATTCTGACTACTCCATAGTGTTTCTGAGACTGTAAATTTTTGGAAGTAAACTGGCTCATCTTTCACCCACAGAGTGACCATTGAATTTGAACTGCCAACCTTTTGGTTAACAGCCCAATGCTTAACTCACTGTGCCACAGCATTCCTTTGCAGCGGTCTAATAATAGCTTCTATATTCAGGCTGTATTCCATTTGTTCTCACAATCAACCTTTGAGGTAGATTATATGATCTTTATTTTACTCATAATAAAACAGAGGTTCAAGGAGGTTAAATTACTTGTCTAACAAAGCAACTGGAATTCAACCCAGTTTTGCCTAAATCTATAATGCCTGCTGTCTCCACTTTGTCATGTCACCTCGTATCCAGCTTCTATTTAGGAGTTCCTATGAAGAAAAGCTTTCACTGGTAAGAAGTTTGACAGCTCCTAAGGGTCCACCCAGCTCTAAATTTGTAAGATTCTCTAATGACCCTGGCATTGTTAAACCTCAGAATTGAGGACTTTTTAGAAATAATTCTGACAAAAAATTATTGCTCTTGATTATTCAGAGACAAGAAACTGAATTATCTTTCTAATTGCCTCAGTTTTTCACTTCACTGACCTTAGGATCATGTTGTAACTCACCCGTGTCCTTACTAATGCTCCTTACATCTGATATTGATGTTTCACAGGAATGAGAATAACTTTATAAAGATTGTAAAAGATCTAATTACTTGTATTGACCCTGCCCAGAAGCAGCCACAAACAATGCTGTAATTAACTGAGTTTAGCTGTAAATGGAAACAGGTGAGTGACTTATGTTACACTTAATAAATGCAAACTCAGCAAGCTGATAGGTAACTTATCTAGCCTTTCACAATAAATTGTGAAATTTATTTAATGCTTGTATATCTTCCTTTGTATCCATCTTCCATGCTGTTTGCCTTCAACTCTTCTTTATTGTTCCCCACTGTGAAATAAAATAGATGACCTTATAGATTGAATTGCATTTTTCCAAAATATATGTAGGAAACCTGACTTTCATACCTGTGAATGCATTTACATTTGGGGATAGGGTATTCTTTGTTTTGTTAAGGAGATAATGAAAGTATAAGGCCTGTTCTAAAGCTAATTGTTGTAGTTGTTATGGTGTGCCGTGGAGTCGGTTCTGACTCATAGCGATCCTTTATAGGGTTTACAAGGCTGTACATCTTTACAGGAACAGAAAGCCTCATCTTTCTTCAGTGAAACAGCTGGTAGTTTCGAACTGCTGTCCGTGAGGTTCACAGCCTGATTTGTTAACACTACCTGAGCTCCTTAAAGCTAATTACATCTCAGTAATAAAGAAATCAGATTAGATACACTGGTAAGCACATACAGAGGAAAATATAGGCCAGAGAAAGAATTGAAGAATACAGGGGCTATGGAAGGTCAAAGAAACTAGGCTCTTCCCCCAGAATTTACAGAGAAAGACTTGTCTTACAGCCATCCCTCAATCGAGACTTCTAGCCAACTGAATTCTAAACATTCTTGTTCTTGTTGGAATAGATTATTGAAAGTGCCATGGGCTGCCAAAAGAACAAACAGATCTGTGTTAGAAGAAGTGCAGTCACAGTGTTCCTTGGAGGCCAGGATGGCCAAATTTCGTCTCTCATACTTCGGACATATTTTCAGGAGGGACCAGTCGCTAGAGAAGGATATCATGTTTGGTAAGGTGGAGGGTCAGAGAAAAAGAGGAAGACCCCCAGCGAGATGGATTGGCAAAGTGGCAACATCAATGGGTTCGAGCGTGGTAACAATTGTGAGATTGGCCCAGTACCGGGCAGTGTTTCGTTTCGTTGTGCATAGGGTCACTATGAGTCCATACCAACTCGATGGCACCTAACAACTACAACAACAACAGTATTTTAACAACAAGAGTATTTGCATTGTTTTTGTTACAGAAGCACGAGGAAAATAAGACAGATGACCATCTAAAACAGTTTAGAAAACAGAAAAGTGGACACATAAATAACATACTTTTTCTACTACCTCCAAATGTAACTATTAATAAGGTCATATTTATTGCCTCGATTTTTATTTTTTGCTATACATACAAAGGAGCTTCAAAAACATAATAGAACTCCTCCCCGCCCTGACAAAATTTTTTTAAAAAACTTTGTTCAAAAATTTGAAGCATGAGCATTTGTTTATTTTGAAGACAATTAGCATAGTAAATACCTTTGGAGATTTATATATATATTTCATAATCTCCTTTTCTAAAGACATGAGGTTAGAAATGTTTAGAAGGTAGCCAGGTGAAGACAGACAAGAAGATGTGGAAAAATTGCCAGGAAGTGGGTACAGGATACCACGCAAACAGTAAACAGTCCAGGAGAAATGGAGTATGAGAGAGCAGAAAAGATGGCCAAGAGATAACGGGATCCAGGTAAATGCAAAGGGTTATGAACTTCAACACAAAGGCCATGGGGAGGGGTTAAAGTGAAGTAATAACATGGTCACAATTCTGGCATCCTAATTATCACATAGCAGGAATTCAATGAATGTTTATAGAAAGAATAAAAGGAAGAATAAATAGTAGCCATACAGAGTTTGAAAGGCAACAAAGTTAGCTAAAGGTAGGTAATAAATTAGAAAATCTCATTTCCTGCACTGTAGGATAAACACTCAACCACAAGGTCAGTTTGAAGCACAAGGCTGGCAGTTCAAACTCACCAGCTGCTTCTCAGAAACCTAAAAACGGTCACGGTGGGTCAGAACCTACCAGATGACACTTAACAACAACAACAAAGGGTCTCAACTAAGGTCTGAGAAATGGATATAACAAAGATATGATGGATTATAGAGAAATGATAAACGGTTCTTTTCTTTTGATTGTCTTTACCTCTTGCCAAACTCGTTGATGTTAGTTTGTTGTTAGGTGCTGTCTAGTTGGTTC
>NW_006408681.1:7255105-7256305 GCF_000296735.1 Chrysochloris asiatica
TCATGTAATATTAATGATACTGTTCGATGATTTGCACATTCTGTTGGGTCACCTCTTTTAGGAATGGGCATAGCTTTGTATCCCTTCCAATCATTTGGCCTGGTAGCTGCTTTCCAAATTTCATGACATAGATGAGTGAACGCCTCAAGTGCTGCATCAGTTTGTTAAAAGATTTCAATTTGTATTCCATCAGTTCCTACAGCCTTGTTCTTTACCAATGCCTTCTGTGCACCTTGGACCTCTTCATTCACTACAATTAGTTATATGCTACCTCTTGAAAGGAATCCTGGTGTGCTACTGTGGATTAATGTGTCAGACTGTAAAGTCGTTTCAACTACAAGGTCGGTAGTTCAAGTTCACCAGCGGCCTCTTAGAAACCCTATACAAGGTCGCTATAGGTCAGAAATGTCTCAACAGCACTTAACAACAACAACTTCTTGAAATGGTTGAATACTGATCATTTCTTTTTGGTACAGTGACTCTGTATGTCTTCAAAAAAATTTTTTTTAAAGCTTTTATTGTAAATTGAGTGATAATTTACAGGGAGAACATCAGGTTTGCCCTCATCCTAATGTATTTTGTTTCATTACAATGATTACAATCCCCTCCATGTGTCATTGGTTAACAGTATTTCCTTCCATTCTCTCTGTATTTTTTTTTTTTTTTAATGTACACAAAAACATAAAAGAATATATAATCATTAAACAACCAAAGGGCAAATTCTGCAAGTTTACCTCCTGGCCACCAGCACACAGCTTTTCTCTTTCCATGAGTTTAGAGTCCTCAGCTGCTCTATTTCTCCATGCCATCACCTCTTCCTCCATCTCCAGTATTGCTGCTTCTCAAGTTAGGGTCCTATGTTCCGCTCATGCTCTTCTCTATTGATGGTCCTAGGGTCCTCTGTTCCTGGAATGTAAGATTAACTACTCCCTCTTTTTTGTTACACAACTTCTACCTTTACAGTTGTGACCATCACAATTAGTCATGACAACAATTACTCACTATTGAATCAAAAGAATACTAGCTCCATCTCCTTTCACCAGAACCATCTAGACAAGATGAAAACTATTCAATGGGGATTCTACCTTCCCCTGCACACTCTGAAACTAAACTCCCTTTTGAAAACTTGTAAGTCAGCCACTTTATATCCTTTATAGCCTTTCCCCACCTCCATTTTAGGTAGCCATCAATTTTTTTTTT
>NW_006408681.1:7256815-7258330 GCF_000296735.1 Chrysochloris asiatica
ACTCCATGTCTTTGCATATTTCATTATAATACTTGAATTTGTCTTCTCAAACTATTCTTTGAAATTTTCTGTTCACCTCTTTTACTTACTCATTTCTTCCATTCACTTTAACATCTCTACTCTGGAAAGCAAGTTTCAGAGTCTTTTCTCTTTCTTTTCTGTCTTTCTAATGACCATTTTCTTTCTTCCTGCATAATGTTCTTGATGTTGTTCCACAGCTCTACTGGTCTTCGCTTATTGATGTCTAATACATCAAATCTGTTCTTTAGATGACCTCTAAATTCATGTGGGATATGGCCAAATTAATATTTTGGCCCTCATGGACTTGTTTTAATCTTCTTTAGCTTCAGCCTAACCTTGCATATGAGCAATTGATGGTCTATTCCACCGTCCGCCCCTGGCCTTGTTATGGCTGATGATATGGAGCTTTTCCACTGTCTCTTCCCATGTTGTTGTTAAGTGCCACTGAGTCAATTCCAACTCATAGCTGCCCTGTATGGGGTTTCCAAGGAGCAGCTGGTGAGCTTGAACCACCGACCTTGCAGTTCAGAAAATTTTGCAGTCTGACGCAGTAGCCCATAGCACCATACCAGGACTCTCTTCCATTAGATGTAGTCAATTTGATTCCTGTGTATGCTATCTGGTGAGGTCCATTTGTATGATTAACTATTATGTTGTTTTAAAAATGTATTTTCAATGAAGAGATCATTGGTCTAGAAAAATTCCATCATGCAATCTCCAGCATCATTTCTAACATCAAGGACATATTTTTCAACTACTAATCTTTCCTCTTTGTTTCCAACCTTAGTTTTCTAATTACCAATTGTTGTTGTTGTTAAGTGTCATCTAGTTAGTTCTAACCCACAGCAACCCTGTATAGGGTTCCAAGGAGCAGCTGGTGACCTTGAACCACCAAGATTTCAGTACAAACTGACCTTTCAATCCAGTGCATTAACCCACAGTGCCACACAGTACTCCAAGAAGAAAGGTTTCCCAAACCGGGACTTGAACCCCGGCTGCAGTGGTGAGAGCACCAAATCCTAACCAGTATACTACCAGAGAGCATAAATAATTATCAGTAAATGTTGCTTGTATAGCTGACATTTCAGAATGAAAAAGGTTGTTGTTGTTGTTGTTATGTGCCGTGGAGTCAGTTCCAACTCATAGTGACCCTGTACAGAGTTTCTGAGGCTGTAAATCTTTACAGGAGCAGAACGCCTCATCTTTCTCCCGCGGAACAGCTGTTAGTTTTGAACTGCTGACCGTGAGGTTAACAGCCCGATTAGTAACCACTACGCTACCAGAGCACCTCAGAATTCTTCAATTTCATCATCACTAGTTTTAGTGATTGGTGAGTAAATTTGAATACTAGTGGCATTAATAGTGGTGTGGAGCTGTAAGATAAGTACTAGACTTTTAACCACAGGTTGGCAATTCAAAGCCACCAGCCACTCCTTGGAAACACTATACAGGGTCTCTGTGAGTTGGCACTGACTCTTTTTTTTTTTTTTTTTT
>NW_006408681.1:7258867-7261329 GCF_000296735.1 Chrysochloris asiatica
GTCATTGAAACTCATTACACCATGGCAATGGCTCTGTCTTAAGTTGCTGAGGTTCCACGTGATCCTTACCCGTCTCTGGCCACACATCCAGCATAAACAGCCGCCATCCGAGGAAGGCAGAGAGGGAGGAGATCGGCTGGGGACCCCATGCGCCAGACGTTGCCGGCCCACCTGGCACTGACTCTTAACAGCAAAAACAACACCTTTATTATGTTTCCTCATATTAATACACATACACCTCTAGTATCCCACTTCTCAGATTGAATAGAAGTTTTGACTGTCTTGACTATTACATGAATTAGTGATTAAATTAATGTGCAGAGAATATTGGTGGCTTTGCCTGTATAAACAAACAAACGAAAAACAAATCTGCTGCTGTCAAGTCAATTTTGACTCATGGCAACCTCAAATGTTAGAGTAGGATTGTGTTTCATAGAATTTTCTAGGCTGTAATCTTTTCAGCTGGGAGAAAGATGAGGCGTTCTGCTCCCATAAAGATTTACAGCCTCAGAAACCCTGTACAGAGTCGTTATGAGTCGGAACCAACTCCACAGCACATAACAACAACAACAACAATCTTTTCATGGAAGCAAATCACCAGACTTTTCTTCTGCAGTGCCTTTAGGTGGGTTTGAACTGTCATCCATAAGGTGAGTTGTCAAGCACATTCTGTTTGTGCTACATAAGTACATATATAATACACACGACAAATCCCTTTTCTCTAGGACACTTTTTTGTGGTTGTTGTTAAGTGGTGTCTAGTCAATTCATAGCAAACCTGTATAGGGTTTCCAAGGAGGAGCCGGTAGGTTTGAACTTCCAACCTTGTGGTTAGCAGTTCAGTGCTTATCCTACAGTACCACACCAAGACTCTTCTAGGGTATTTAGTTTACGAAAATTTTTCTAGATCCACCTTACCTATCAGATCTTTACCTGAATGAGAGAAACTCCTAAACAGTAGAACTTTGAAATCCCAAGCAAGCAAAAACTTATACTTTGTAAAATACAAAATTTAAAACCAATTTAAAACATTTTAAACTGTAGGGTAATGTCATACCCGGTGACAATTTTAAATCTACTTAATGAGAGAATTGTGAGTAAAGCCTAAGGGCATAAGCATAATCAGGAAAAAGCTTGCAATGCAGAATTATCTAGACCATTTAGTGTGCCGTTCCCCACCCTTATGATTCTGTATTATTCCTAATGTGTTTTGTAAAAAAAAAAAATTAAACTAATAAGCATATTTAACCAGCATATCTGTCTACGTTTTCACCAATAATATGGCTAAGGAACAGCTAATTTAATCAATTAAGAAAATAATAGCACAGATAATATACTGATGTGGCAAAGATTGTGGATTAAATACATCAATATTATGGAACAATCATGTTCTCAAATGTGGAGTATAGAATTTACCATTCCCCATTAGAGTCCTGGTGTGGCGCTGTGGGTTCATGCACCAGACTACAAAGCCATTTGAACTGCAAGGTCAGCAGTTCAGCTCATCAGCTGCTCCTCGGAAACCCTATACAGGGTTGCTATGGGTTGGAACGTACTCAACGGCACTTCATAGCAACAACAAATGGACTCTTGATGTGGTACTGTAGGATTAGCAATGGACAGTGAACCACAAGGTCAGAAGTTCAAACTCACTAGTTTGTCCTATACAGGGTTGCAATGAGTCAGAACTTCCTTATGTCACTGAACAACAACAACATATGCATTGATAAATTCTAGTATATTTTCTGTTAAGAGTTAAAGTTAATTTGCTGTATTTCCCTTTAGGCAATTAGAGGAGTGTGCTGGGCTCTGAAGAACACCAATAGCACACATAGCTAAAGCAATTGGCTGTTAATTGCTGCATAGGAGGAAGTTAGTTGCTCCATAGGAGGAAGATGTAGCTGTCTGATTTCATAAAGATTTGCAGCATTGGAAACCCAAAGGGATGTTCTTCTCTGTCATGAAAGGACACTATGAGTTGGAATAGTCTTGACAGCAACAGGTTTGTTTGTTTGTTTGGTTTTATTGTTTTGGTACTTAGCCCTGAGGAAAGAATTTAAGAACAATCAGCTGCGGGGGAGGCTGGATAAGATATGAGCAAGACTCCATGGGGGAGCTAAAGTATTTTGAAAGAAGAAGTGGAGGAAAAGCTTTTCAAAGAAGATGTTTGTACAGAGTTACTGAACATTCTGGTACATTAAGGGAAATATGTGTTTCCTTATTATTAGAGTGTGAAGTGTAAGGGAAACTCTTCAGGCAATAAGGGGCAGAAATAGGCCACAGTCAGACCAGATCTCATAGCAAAAGGGAATACAAGAAGAAGGGAGTCCGTTCTAGATCCTTTACCTTTTCTATCTTAACTGCTCTCCAATCTTCATATATGAGGAGGTTTTTCTGTGAAATTTTTAAATCCCGTGTATACATTTTTTCCTTTTTAATTTATTTTGTTGTTGTTTTTGAGAA
>NW_006408681.1:7261429-7262471 GCF_000296735.1 Chrysochloris asiatica
GTTACCTTGTAGTATACTAACTTTTCTTTGCATTTAGGATACTCCATTGTTACCTGTAATTTACCTGGCATCCCCACCACCTGGGTTTCTGTTGCTATATTTGTCCCTTCTTTGACATTGATACATTTTTGATCTTTAGTTGATCTCTCTACTCCTTTGAGTTTGTTGTTGTAGTCTCGTTCTGTTCTGGACTCTGCTATCTGTTGGCTGTGTTCCAGGTGGTGTTGCTATACCTGTCAATGTCTGTTTGTTGCCTGTTCTTGTTGGTTCTCAGCCCACAGAACTCCCTTTAGGATGTTTTAAAGTGCTGGGCTGGTTTTTATAAAATCTCTCAGATTCTGTTTATTCAGAAATGTTTTGATCACACCATCATATTTGATTGATAGTTTTGCTGGATAGACGATTCTTGGTTGACAGTTTTTTTCTTGTAGGGCTTTGTATATGTCTCCCCATTGCCTTCTTGCCTGCATGGTTTGTTCTGAATAGTCAGAGCTTAATCTAATTTGCTTGCCTTTATAAGTGATATTTCTCTTCTCCCTGGCCACTTTTAGTATTCTTTCCTTGTCTTTGATTTTGGAGAGCTTGATTATTATATGTCTTGGAGACTTCCTTTTGGAGTCTATCCTTCCTGGGGCACGTTCAGTTTCTTGAATGTTTATCTTCTCATCTTTCAAGAAGCTCTTAAACTATCTCCTCTGTGGACTTCTCTGATTCTTGTTCCAGAATGCCAATAATTCTTACATTATTCCTCTTCATGTTATCCAGCATGAATCTTAGACTCTCTTCAGATTGTTTTATCCATTTAGCTGCTTGCTCTTCTATCTTGGCAGTATTGAGAGATTTGTCTTCCAGCTCTCTAGTTCTGGCTTCCATCTCTTCTAGTCTGCTCCTTTCCCCTTTCAGCCTATTGTCCTTTTCTGATATCTTATTATTGATGATATAGACATCTTTTTGCAGGTTTTGAATTGTTTCCAATGCTGTGTCAATCCTATTTGATTGTTCCTGTAGTACTTTCCTTACTTCTTCCTTATTTTCCTTGACC
>NW_006408681.1:7263451-7269442 GCF_000296735.1 Chrysochloris asiatica
AAGAAAGGCGAGGTACCCCGCCCCTGGCTCAGATACACAGCCTCAGATTTGAGCCTGCTGGTAATATCATAAATTGTCACCCAGCTCCCTCTCTCTCTGTACCATGGGAAAACTGTCCCGCCTGATGTCCGGGCTGAGAATAACACTGGGATAGGGAGAGAGAGAGGGGAAAATGTGTAGTTTCCTGTGGTTTTCTCTCTCCTTTATCTTTTTGCTGGAAACGCTGCTTTCTGAACCGAGCTGGCTTTAGCCCCGCCCTCTAAACTCTGCTGGGCGGGATAGTCACCAAGATGGTCCAGCTTCCAGATTCATAAGATGCCTGTATTTTCCTTAGTAGCGTGATTTTTTTCACACATGCAAGTTCAGGAGACTGCAGTCTTGGATCTTACATTAGATCTGGACCTCTGGAGTTACTCTATGAGCTCTTCCTTCATGAGATCCCCCTCCCCTCTCACCGGAACGTACCCTACCTGGCTTCTGTGGCTGCTGCCCCAAACCAGAAGAGCGGTTGAGTCTTTTTAATGCTCGTCTTTTAAAGAAAGTTTCAAAGCACTATAACTACATACAGAACAGAAAATAGGAGAAAAAGGGATATACACACATACACATATACCTCCTGTGATTCTATTCATCCAGAATATTCACTGGAGTCCTGGTGTGGCACTATAGGATAAGCACTGAACTGCAAAGTTGGTGGTTAAAACTCACCAGCTGCTCCTCAGAAACCCTATACAGGGTTGTTATGGGTTGAAACCAGCTTGATAGCACTTAACAACAGCAACACAATATTAAGTTATAATGCCAACATGATATATTTTCTTTCTGTCATATTTTTATTCCCTTTGCTTGAAGAATTGAACGTGATGGAAAAGAGTCTTCCATATCTATTACTATGGACAACTTGGTTCTTTAAAAATTAAAAGGAAGAAATTTAAAAAGAAAAAGGGTTAGGACCCAGAGAACCCAGAAGATATGCTCATCTCTCTGTTTTCCCATTCTGTAAGGACAAGATCTTCTAAAGTTCTTGGGATAACTCCATGAGATGGATGTGCCTGGTGACAAGTGTAGTGTTAGAAATAGTTCTTAGAAATTGCAGCATTATGAAACTCCATTCCTTATTTGATGTTCTTAAAATTGAAGCTCAAAAGTCAGGTTTCAATGAATCCTAAAAAAATGACAGGTATGCATTGCAATAATTCTGCCTCTCAGGGGGCTACCTTATCACCACAGATAGGGATGCCCTCTTTTCTCAAGCCTGTGTTCCCCAGGTAAGGACATCAGAAATAGCCTGTCTTCTCACTGGCTTCATTGACATAATTTTTTATTGTGTCGAATGCTTGATCTTCCTAGGTGAAACAATGTTTAGTAGCACTAAGAATTAAAACATTTCCATACTCAAAGCTTGCTGACTGCACGAGATTGTTGTTTGCTTTCTTATCCTAGTATATGCATTGCAGAAACATACTTGACATCTCTTTTTCTTGCCACCAAAGGCAAGCAATCACAAAAAATTATGTGTAAGAAATTTATAAAACATTTTAATTAAGATTTATGTAATTTGTTGTTTTTGTTGTTAAGAGCCATCAAGTCAGTTCTGACCCATAGCAACCCTGTATAGGCTGCATCCTTCTACCATACATATTGAAGTTAGATGCTGAGCAATAATCCAAGAAACTGGATTATTTTAAGAAAGATGTGGCATCAGAATTGAAGGAAGACTGATTAACAATCTTGCTTGCTGGAAGTGAAGAGGACTTAAAATACATACTACTTAAGATTAAAGACTACAGCCTTCAATATGAGTTTCACTTCAATGTAAAGAAAATGAAAATCCTCACAACAGGACCAATAAATAACATTATGATAAATGGAGAAAAGATTGAGGTTGTCAAAGACTTTATTTTGCTTTGGGCCATAAGCAGCACTCATTGAAGCAGCAGTTAACTTAAAAAAAGTGTATCTCTCTATATCTAAAACATTGTTACTAAAGGAGTAGGATAGGTACTGGACTACAAGTTCAGTTTGAACCACAAGGTCAGTGATTCAAATCCACCAACTTCTCCTTAGAAACCCTATACAGAGTCGCTATGAGTTGGAACCAAGTCAATGGCACTTTACAACAACAACATTGCTACCAAAAAAAGAGAAAAGAAATCAGACCTCGTATTACATTAGGAAAAATTTTTTCAAAAGATCTCTTTAAAGTGATCAAGAAAAAAGATGTCAGTTTGAGGACTGAGGTATGCCTGACTCGAGATGTGATATTTTCCATGGTGTCATATGCTTGCAAAAGTTGGCCATTGAATAAGGAAGACAGTAGAAGAATCACACTCAGTTTTCTCCTGTAATTATTTCATTTCCAAATCCTCATAACTCCTTGCCTAAGTGTTACCCACTAGGCAAAGTAGACATCACTCTTTTGCTATGTGGGCAGTGGGCAGGAAACTTGCATCCGAGAAGCACTCAATTTGTTCATGGAAATGATAGACAGCCCTGTCTTGTAATATTCCTAAACTACTTCCAATGTTGAAAGCCAACCTGAGATAAAGTCCCTTTGATTATCTGATATGAGCAAATCTCAAAGCCTTTATTCTAAAGCACACCATTGTAGGCACAAAACTGGAAATGTATTTCCTCTGCTGAGATTATGCATGACTTTAGAAAATAAAGTTATTGAAGTTCAGCCAATAGGAATACTGCTATGTCTCATCGTAGAGGAAGCTGATCAGATACGTCTCCTAATTTGTTTAGGTTATATACCTTTCCAATTCAGAATCTAAGGGGGAAAACAATTACTGTGTCAAATGTAAAAATTTAGAGTAATTGGGTGCTGATTTTGTTGTCATTATTAAGTGCCATTGGTTCCAACCTGTAGTGACCCTCTATAGGGTTTCTG
Source organism: Chrysochloris asiatica (assembly GCF_000296735.1). Lineage (NCBI taxonomy): Eukaryota > Metazoa > Chordata > Mammalia > Afrosoricida > Chrysochloridae > Chrysochloris > Chrysochloris asiatica. The sequence goes on from NW_006408681.1 coordinate 7,266,348, forward strand.
AGGAGTGACTGGTAAGTTTGAACTGGCGACCTTGTGGTTCAAACCGACCTTGCGGTTGAGTGCTTATCTTACAGCGCCACACCAAGACTCCTAGTATGCTAGGAAATATACTGGTGGTGGCATAGTGGCGAAGCCACTCAGCTGGTAACCAAAGGTTGGCAATTTGAACCCACCAGCTGCTCCACAGGAGAATGATGTAGTAGTGTGACAATTCTACTATGTCTTTTACTGTCACTGTGAACTGGAATCAACTTGATGGCAATGAATTTCGTAACTCAATGTATAACCTAGGTGGGTTCCTTCCCTGGCTTGCTTTCAGATTTCTCATCTGTGGAAATAAAGGTGTTCATTAATTTCCTTGGTCCTTTCCAGCATTGGCGTTCTATGGGCTATGAGGCCAAGACAACCGTACTAGTAGATTATACAGGATTCCACCTAGTGGATTTTTTCCATATTGCAGCAAGTTCTAGCAGATTTTTCTAGGCCTTCTGTGAGGAGTTCTGGACAGCTTCCTTTGGTTCGTCCATCATACAACACATTTATAATTAGCCAAATAGGGGAAGGTAGAGAAGGGTAGTGAGATGAAGGTCAAAAGGATAACCATTTGTTTTAAGTCTCAGTTTAGTAAAAGCCTCAAAATTATATCAGATTTAGACTTCGATGTTGTATCTATTGAAGTAATTTTGATAACTATTTGGTCTGTAAATGTGTGCCTTAGACTTTAATTTCTGAATTGTAAACATTTAAAGTAGCACAATTTTAATAGTCCTTGCTGGCATTTCTGTATTTAAAAGTCTATAGTTGGAACCCTAAGTGGTGTGAATAGTTCAAGTCTTTCTTTATTCTGAAAAATTTCATATGTTAACTACAATAGTTGTTGTTTTGTTGTTAAGTGCTGTCGAATCAGTTCTGACCCATAGCGACCCCGTATAGGGTTTCCAAGGAGCAGGTGGTAAACTTGAACCTCTAACCTTGCAGTTCAAACAGACTTTGCAGTCCAGCACATTAACCCACAGCATGACACCAGGACTCCAAACAACAATTAGTGAATGCCAACCAAAATACTGGGTGCTATGGCAGCTTTCTTGAGAGAAAACTTCTTTGGAGAATTAAGAAAAATATGCAAAAAATCATTAGCCATATAAAGTGATGTTCACTGACTACCTCCTTTAATATTATTTTCAGTACTTGGGATAGAAAGATGCAGAAAACACAGTTCCTATTTTCCTCAAGAGATTAACAATTCAGTAGGAGAGGTAGATGTTTATAAACATATTCACAATGCTATATGTAAATACATGAGCTATAATAGAGATTTTTTTTTTTTTTTTTTTTATAACTACAGTAGTAAAACAACAGAGAAATCTATTTTGTGGATAGAGCAAGGAATCCTTCACAGAATAGATTAGATGAAAGCTGATACTTAAGGGATAATTCAGTTTTTTTAATAAGATGAGGAGGGGTTCTTGAGAGAAATTCAATAGCACATAAAGGGGCATGTAAGTGGAAAATGATTCAAATAATATTGATACCAAATGTGTCAGTGTTTAGAGATTCAGAAAAGGACATTTCTTTTTTTCCTATTCCATTTGAATTTTTTCATCTGATTCTTCTTTTCTGAAAGGACTATATTGAACATAGCCATGGATATAGTATATGTTTGAAATTAGTTTGAAATTGGTGTAAAAATATGGACTTTGGGGCTACTGGATTATAGTTGAGTCCTGGCTCTGTATTTATTATCTAAATATCTTTAGGCAGTTTCTTCAACCTTTGAGCTTCATTTCCTCTTCTGTAAAAGTGGGGAAAGAATAACTGCTTTTTTCAAGGAAAATATTTAGAATATTATAAGGATTCCATATGCTGTTGTTGCCAAGTGCCGTCGAGTCGATTCTGACCCATAGTGATCCTGTATAGGGTTCCCAAGGAGCAGCTGGTGAGCTTGAACCATCGACCTTGCAGTTCAAATGGCTTTGCAGTCTGGTGCATTACAGTTATAATTTTACACTTGGGGAAACTGGAGCAAGGAATATACTCTTTTGGAGGATATATTGCTATGGAATAGGCATCAATTTAAGTAACACTTATAAGCAATGTATAGAGGCATAACTGTGGCCCATTCAATTCAGCCTTTTGAGTCTAAAGATAGTGCCACTTTTCATTACTAGACAAATAGAAAAGTTGAATGGATGAGATATCCTTTGGACCCACTGATCATTTACTTAATTGTCCTTTATTTTTCTATTAGATTTTCCACATTGTTATCAAATCAAAAAGATATTTACATCTATAAAGAAGGATATTACCTCTGGAAGGAACAGACAAACTTGTTTTAGACTAGTCTACCCACTGAGGAAAAATGAGATATGTAATCTGTTTGAAGGATGCAAGAATGTGAGAGTGGGAACAATGAGACAGGTTTTCATGGCCTAAGTGGGAAAGAGGTAATTAGTGATGCATGATCAACCTTGGAACAACAGGGCTCTGTGATACAGGGATCTAGGCATAGTTTGAAGAGGGGAAATAATACTGACATGCTTTACTGTCTTATGAATATTGGTTTCCCTTGCCTACTATTGTAAAATTGACACTTGAGTGGGATAGAAAGGATTGTCAGAAAACATGATTACAGAAAGCTTGTAAGGCCATCTTCAGCCTATAACCAATTGGAATACCTAAAAAGGGTTCAAGAACTTGCCCAGTGAAATAGACCTCTTGCAAAGCCTTTGCAGAGTATAGGACCTTAGGTGGAATCCTGAGTCCCATCCATAACCTTATTAGGTGGGAAATTCCCACTAGAAAGGACAAGCAGACCAGCCTGGAACAGCTAGAGTGACAGCAGATATATCTTCAAAGAAAGATCATCAGGAAAAACCCAAAACAAAAATGGCAGTATGACTAGCTACTACAAGAATAAGCAAGTTGTTTGCCAGGAAGCCATCAAGGCAAGCAATCAAGTTCCTTCAGGACAAACCCTCCTCTAAGACTGAAAGGGAACACATGAACAGGCATGTAAGCTTGCAGATGGCCACATTGGTCTACTGATGAGTAAAAGAGGGGGAAAAGCAGCAATGAAGAAATGAGCTGAGTTCAAC
>NW_006408681.1:7270267-7271256 GCF_000296735.1 Chrysochloris asiatica
GGGACCTTATTCAGAGAAGCAGAGACACCAGAGATACAGGCAGAGATGGAGACATGAAGAGAGGGAACAGCTAAGGACTCTAGATTCATGGGAAGAGAGGGACTAAGAGCTAGAGGCCAGGAGGCAGACTTGCAGAAGTTGCCCTTTGGTGGTGTAAATTATTATATATATGCCTGAGTCTTTTTTAAAAAAAGAGCTGAAGTGAATAGAGAGAAAAACTGTTCTCTGACAATACATGGAGGGGATTATAATCATTGTAATGAACCAAGATGTATGATTTATTGAATGTAAAACTGATGATCTGCCCTGTAAACTTTCACTGAATTCACAATAATAATAATAAAAAAAAATCTTTACCAAAAAAAAATAAAAGAAAAGAAAAGATTGTGAGGGTGGGAAGCCACATTTCCTGATGGTAGAGAAGCTCAGAATAGTGAGTCTGAGATTGGACATTTCACTTTTCCTGAGCATACTTGCTTTTTATGAACATATATAATGAGAGAATGTCAACCTGAGAAGAACTTTCATCACTACAATGGGGCCTATAGACACAAAAATTGAAGTTCAGAATCTGGTAATGAAAAGGGACCCTGAAATATACCCTAGGCCTTCAGTTAGGATCTCCAAAGATCTAAGAATAAATGTGAATGAAAAATAGATACTTCCTCACAAAGACTGAAGTCTAGCTTTGAATCAATGCAAATGCTAATTGTATTAAGGTGATATCCCTAACTTAATTACCTACAAGAAGCAAAAGTAAACTCACACTGCAGGAGGATAATGTAATACAAAGTCTCAAGTGATCTACATTTTTTTTTCATACTCAAGCATGTAAAAACCAAGAGTTTAAAAAATAAAAGAGAGAGACAGAGAAGCAGATAATAGAAATGGACACATAAGAGGTTCATATATGAGAGTTTCCACCACTCCTCTGTCAGTTTGTCACACTATGGTGGCTTGTGAGTTGCTGTGATTCTGGAAGCTGTGCC
>NW_006408681.1:7273806-7275091 GCF_000296735.1 Chrysochloris asiatica
TATTTAAACCTCATGATTAATGACAAAAATTTTTGAAGTTCACATCATAAAGTCAGACACAAATTCAGAAAGAAAAAAAAAAGATGAGTATTAAAAAGAAAGAAATAACTCGTTATTGGTGGATAACATGGTTATATACAAGGAAAATCCAAAAGACTTTCCAAATAAATGGTAAAAATCAGTGAATTTAGTAAATTCAACATACAAAAATCAATGAGCATTTTATATATCAGGCAAACCTAACAACAACAGAACAAAAAATGAACTAAAATCATATTAAAAATTGCATATCAAACAAAACTTTAATGAGTGATGTACAAGATCTCCGTCTACACAAAATACTATGAAACACTATTTAGAGATTTTAAACATATTCAAATAAAACCCAGATCAAAAGCAAAATTCTTCAGGGATACCCATAAAAACACTAGAACTAACTGCATGCAAGCTTCAATAAGAAGGAGACAACCTATTAACTGATCATCACAAGACAGCTGCCAGGAAACTTGTATAAAAACTTGCATTGACTTCAAAAGCTTTGATCATACTTGACAGAAAGGTTGTGGTACATCAAAAGAACTAAAGAAGATAATGTTACTAGTAGTCTTCAAACTACAGATGAGGGAGGGTTGAAAAAGTAGGGAGGATTAGTGGGATAAATTAATGTGTAGACACAGAGCTACAATAGGAACACAGTCATGTTGCAGGTCACCTGACTTGTTTTTTTCAACTTTATAAAGGAATTGAATTATTAATAATATTCCATTTTAGATTTAAGGACAAATGTGTACCCAAATCAAGATTTTTGTATACTACAAGGTCGCTATGGGTCGGAACCGACTTGACGGCACTTAACAACAACAACAACAACAAGTCACTTATAGTCAGTCCTAAGCCTACCACCACCATTCGTACTGTGGTGGCTTATGTGTTGCTGTGATTCTGGAAGCTATGCCACTGGTATTTTAAATACCAGCTGGATCACCATGGTAGACAGGTTTCAGATGAGCTTCCAGACTAAGACAGATCAGGAAGAAGGAGAGTCAGACTACTTTAGAATATTTAGTCACTGAAAACCTTATGAATAACAGTGGAATACTGTCTGTACCAAAATATAGAATTTTGAAATATGATGAAGAACACCAGAATATTGTAAGATACAGTGCCGGAAAATGAATTCCTCAGGTTGGAAGGCACTCAAAATATGACTGGAGAAGAGCTGCCTCCTCAAAGTAGAGTTGACTGTGATGACATGAATGGAGCAAAGCTTTCGGGACCTTCATTT
>NW_006408681.1:7276591-7277671 GCF_000296735.1 Chrysochloris asiatica
ACTATATTAACACTATATATATATATAGTATTTTAGCACTGGTTTTACTTCCCTAGAAAATCCAGTTTAAAACATGTGGTACTGAGGGTGGGGTATATGTCTTGGACTGGGTTTTCTATAGAAGCAAAACCAGTGAAATATATATATGTTGTTCTTGTAAGTCAAGTTGATTCCGACCCATAGCAACCCTGTATAGGATTTCCAAGGAGAAACTGGTGAGTTTGAACCACTGACCTTGCAGTTCAAACGACTTAGTAGTCTGATGCATTAGCCCACAGTGACACACCAGGACTCTGAAATATATATATACACACACACACACACACACACACACACACACACCTACATAGTATTTAAAGAGCTCTGGTAGCGTAGTAGTTACAAGTTGGGCTGTGAACCTCAAGGTCAGAAGTTGGAAACTACCAGCGGATCCGCGGGAGAAAGATGAGGCGTCCTGCTCTGGTAAAGATTTACAGCCTCGGAAATCCTGTGCAGGGTCACTATTAGTCAGAACCGACTCCACAGTACTTAACAACAACATAAAGTGTATATGTATATATATATATCGGAGTCCTGGTGTGGCACTGTGGGCTAATGCATCAGACTGCAAAGTCTTTTGAACTGCAAGGTCAGTGGTTCAAGCTCACCAGCCTTTCCTTGGAAATCCTATACAGGTATATAGCATTTTGGCTCTCATGTACTTATTTTAAATTTTCTTCAACTTCAGCTTGAACTTTCATATGAGCAATTGATGATCTGTTCCACAGTTGGGCCCTGACCTTGATTTGGCTGATGATATTGAGCTTTTTCACCCAGCTTCCCATGGATGTAGTCAGATATAGAGCTCATTGGTGGTGGTGGTGGTGTTTGTATGCTATGGAGTCAGTTCCAACTCACAGTGACTGTGTACAGGGTTACTGAATTTGTAAATCTTTACAGGAGCAGAAAGCCTCATCTTTCTCCTCACAAGCAACTGGTGGTTTCAACTGCTTACCTTGCTGTTAACAGCCCAGCTCATAATCCACTATACTACCAGGGCATAAGGGACTATAAACCAAAAAACCAAACCCACTGCTATCA
>NW_006408681.1:7278806-7281309 GCF_000296735.1 Chrysochloris asiatica
GCTACCAGATCTCCTTGTGGTTCACAGCCTGATTCGTAACCACTACGCTACCAGAGCTCCTTAAATACTATATAGCCAAAATATGACCTTGAACTTGTTGTTGATAACTGCTGTTGAGTCAGTTTCAACTCTGTAGCATTTCTAAGGAGTAGCTGGTGGGTTTGAACCACTGACCTTGGGGTTCAAATCAAACTTGCAGTCAAGTGCATTATCCTACAGATATCCCAACTGAGTTTAGAGACCATCCAAGAACAGATTGGTGCATTACACTAATGACTGAAGACCAGAAGATCTGTGGGATGGCATCAAGATAATCATACAGGAAGAAAGCAAACGGTCATTAAAAAGACAGGAAAGAAAGAAAAAACTAAAATGGGTATCAGAAGATAGTCTCAAACTTGTTCTTCAGCTTAGAAATGCAAAAGCAAATGGAAGAAATGAGAAAGTGAAACAACTGAATAGAAAATTTCAAAGGGAAGCTCGAGAAGACAAAGCAAAGAGATGGAGATAAAAAAACAAAAGGAAAGAACACTGTCAGCATTTTTCAAGCTGAAAGAACTAAAGAAAAATTCAAGCCTTGACTTGCAATATTGATGGATTCTATGGGCAAAATGTTGAATGATGAGGAAAATACGAAAAGAATATGGAAGACATCCACAGAATCTCTGGAATAAAAAGAAATGATCAGTGTTCAGCCATTTCAAGAAGAAGCATAGGATCAAGAACTGATCGTACTGAAGGAAGAAGTCCAAGCTGTACTGAAGGCACTGGTGAAAAAGCAAGGCTGCAGGAATTCACAGAATAGAAATTGAAATATTTTAACAAACTAATGCAGCACTGGAAGCACTTATTTATGCCAAGAAATTTGGAAGGCAGCTACCTTGCCAACTGAGTAGAAGAGATCCATACTTGTACCCATTTCAATGAAAGGTGGCTAATGGAATGAGGAAATCATTGAACAATGTCATTAATATTACATGCAAGCAAAATTTTGCTGAAGGTAATTCAAATATAGCTACAACAGTATATCTAGAGGAAACTGTCAGAAAATCAAGCTGGATACAGAAGAGGACATGGAACTAGGGATACCACTGCTAACATCAGATGGATCTGAAAGCAGAAGATACTAAAAAGATGTTTACTTGTGCTTCATTGACTATGAAAAGACTTCTGACGTATGAATCATGACAAACTACGGATAACACTGTGAAGAACTGGTATTCCGGAGCAGTTAATTGTACTCCTGAGGAATCTGTACAGAGACCAAAAGGCAATCATTTAAATAGAACAAGGGGATACTGAATGGTTTAAAATCAGGAAAGGTGTGTGCCAGGGGCTGTGTTCGTTCACCATGCTTATTTAATCTGGATGCTAAACAAATAATCTGAGACGATTATATGAAGAAAAATATGGCATCAAGATCAGAGGAAGACTCATTAATAACTTGGGATATGCAGATGATACAACCTTGCTTTCTGGAAGCAAAGAAGACTTACAGTACTTACTGATGGCAATCAAACACCACAGCCTTCAATATGGATTACACCTTAATGCAAAGAAAACAGAAATCCTCACAACTGGACCAATAAATAGCATCATGGTAAATAGAGAAAATGATTGAAGTTTTCAAAAATCTTCATTTTGTTTGGATCCACAGTCAATGCTCATGAAAGGAGCAGTCAAAAATCAAATGACGGTTTGCATTAGGCAAATCTGTTGCACAAGACCTCTTTAAAGTGTTCAAGAGCAAAGATCAGTTGTAGAACTAAAGTGTGCCTGACCCAAGCCATGCTATTTTCTATTGCCTCATATGCATGTGAAAGTTGGACAATGAATAAAGAAGAGAGTAGAATTGATGTATTTGAGTAATGGTGTTGGGGAAGAATATTGAAAGTTACATGGACTGCCAGAAGAACAAGCAAATCTGTGTTGGAAAATAAGTTCAGCCAGGGTGCTCCTTGGAAGCCAGGATAGTTAGACTTCATTCCTTATACTTTGGACATCAGGAGGGACCAGTCCCTGGCGAAGTACATTATGCTTGGTAAAGTGGAGGAAAAAACAGGAAGATCTTCAATGAGATTGATTGGCATGGTTGCAGCAGCAGCAATGAGATCAAGTTTAACAATTTTGAATATGACATAGAACCTCTGTGCAGAGAGTCTCTGTGAGTCAGAATCAACAGAAAGGCACTTAATAACAATCGTAACAATAAGCTGCCCTGGTGGTATGGTGGGTTAAGTTGTGGGCTATTAACCAAAAAGTCAGCAACTGGAATACAACAGTTTTGTAGGAAAAAGGCAAGACAAGTCTGCTTCTGTAAATATTTACAACCTCCAAAATGCTGTTGAACAATTCTACTATGTTCTATAGGGATGCTATACACCAGATTTTACCCAATTTAGTTTAATAAGCTGGATTCAGAAGAGGCCGTGGAATGAGAGATATCATTGCTGATGTCCGATGGATCTTGGCTGAAAGCAGAGAATACCAGAAGGATGTTTAC
>NW_006408681.1:7282244-7283937 GCF_000296735.1 Chrysochloris asiatica
TGGAGGGTCAGAGAAAAAGAGGAAGACCCCTAACGAGATGGATTGGCCAGGTGGCATCATTGATGGACTCAAGTGTAGCAGCAATAGTGAGCTTGGCCCAGGATCGGACATTGGGGTCGCTATGAGTTGGTTCTGACTCGATGGCACCTGACAACAAAGTGTAATAAGATACCAAATGCTAGAAAAATCCATGACACCATTTGAAGAGAAGGAAGTTTTGCTGTAAATCTCTGAAGATTGATTTATCCCTGCAGTGTGTTCATCTTGGGATAATGCCCTAATTTATTTAACAAAAAGCAATCATTGTTAAGGGAAAACCCTGGTTGCACAGTGATTAAAATGCTCATCTGCTAACCAAAGGTGACAATTTGAACCTGCCTGTGATTCTGTTGGAGAAAGCTAAGGCAGTCGGCTTCCAAAAATATTTACAAACTTGAAAACCAAATGGAGCAGTTGATGGTTTGGTATGGGGTTTTTGGAATCATTTTGGATTTCTGAGAGCATCGTAAATTTCTAGTAACTAAATTTGTTCTTCCATTTTGATTGGATTATATGTATGTGGCCAATAGAATTACAATACAGAGAATTTTTCCTACAGTGAGTAGGTGACAGATTAAGCAGATCAAAGGTAATTTCCTTTTCATTTTTGCATGAACGCCAGAGTAGGGAAATTTAGAGCAATAAAATGACTAGGAAACATTATATCTAGTTGCATTTTAAAGTTTTATATAAGCTAGAGTATTTAGTAAAGCTAAATAAAATGTTTTACTATTCAAAATAAGGAGAAAAAAGTACGCTCTTTGCTATTTGTTCATGTAACACCTCATATTATATATGTTGTTGTTAAGTGTCCTCCAGTCATTTCTGACTTATAGTGACCTCGTATAGGGTTTCTCAAGCCATAACTCCTTTCGGGAGCAGAAAGCCTCATCTTTCTCCCAAGGAGCAACCGTGATTCGCAGTTCAGTGCTTATCCTACAGAGCTACTTTGCTTCCATATTATACTAATAAGAATGAATAGCAATCTTTCTAATTTATCAGTTATTTCCTATAAAAGAGAAAGATAATTGTAAATAATAGCATTTATATGTGAATCTGGAGTCCTCGTGTGGCACTGTAGGATAAAGCATTGGACTGCAAGGTTGGTTTACCCTGCAAGGTCTGTAGTTCAAACTTACCAGCTGCTCTTCAGAAACACTATGCAGGGTCACTGTGAGTCAGGACTCTACAGCACTTAACAACAACATATATGAATCTACACTGTAGATTGTCTGTGACAAACATAATCTTTAGCACTCTTTTTTCCATGATGTTAGATATTCCAGGTAATTAATTATTCAGTCTATTTATCCTTAAGGAGGGCAATTTTTCTAATTTTAAATTTACCATTTGTTCATGGATCTATTCAATTTCTTACAGCACAGTAGGGATGAATAGTCTATTCCCATTTTATACTTCTGTCACACAAATCGCAGCCCTTTTCAGAAGTCAATTAATACTTTTATATAGGTGACTACCCTCTCAACACTCACCTTTATCCCAAACGCTAGTCCTGTGTCTGTAGAAGTCATCAGACTGTGGCACTTGAAAATCCCTTTATCATCTCAAAACCATAATCAGTACCTGGCACTTTGTAGCCATGTACAGAGCTCTGATTTAATGGCAACATTAAAAATTCAAAAATTAAAAGTTT
>NW_006408681.1:7284305-7285267 GCF_000296735.1 Chrysochloris asiatica
GCAGCCCGATTCGTAACCACTACGCTACCAGAGAACTCTATAAAGCAAATGGTGTTATCTTTGTCTTACAACAGCAACAACAAAAACTTAACTTATAAAATTTCACAGACTTCAAGTTACAGTTGCTGATTCTAGAATTTAAGCACTTTCTACTAACCTTCACTGATTTAAACTTCCACTCTCTTATTCTTAAAATGTAATAGGAGAATTTACAATCATGTCCCCCTTGAGTCTGAATTCTGGGTGTTACACTTACTATACTTCTTACCTGAGACTTAATTTTCTTCTGCTTCAGCTTTGTCATCTATAAAATGGGGCAAGTAAGAATTCATATCTCAATGGACTGTAATAATTAAATTAAAATATAAAGCATCTAGTAGAGTAAATGGCACTGTCAATGTATTATCTGTCAATATATTATCCCCAGGAAATTTCTAATAATCAGTTATATCTTAATTTATCCCTTTCACTTTTCAGTCTTAATGACCATGATATATGAAGCCACCATGCTTAATGACTGAGCCTTGTTCTGTGCTGAATACACACTTACCCTTGCACCTATATCCTTTTGATGCTGTACTTATCTCCACAAATGCCCTTCCTGTTTTTCTCTGTCTAATCAGATCCTAGGGGCTCTGGTAGAGTAGTGGTTACGAATCGGGCTGCGAACCTTAAGGCCAGCAGTTCGAAACTACCAGCCGCTTGGCGGGAGACAGATGAGGCGTTCTGCTCCAGTAAAGATTTACAGCCTCGGAAACCCTGTACAGGGTCGCTATGAGTTGGAACCGACTCGACGGCACTTAACAACAACAATCAGATCCTACTCATCATCTAGGCCAAGTTCAACTTTTCCCTTCAACTAATTAGTTCTGAAGGAGCTCTGGTAGCGTAGTGGTTACGAATCGGGCTGCGAACCTTAAGGTCAGCGGTTCGAAACTACCAGCTGCTCCGCGGGAGAAAGA
>NW_006408681.1:7285367-7302900 GCF_000296735.1 Chrysochloris asiatica
CAGCTGCTCCGCGGGAGAAAGATGAGGCTTTCTACTCCCGTAAGGATTTACACCCTCGGAAACCCTGTACAGGGTCGCTATGGGTCGGACCCGACTCGACGGCACTTAACAACAACAACAACAATTAGTTCTGAAGTGAATCCATCCTGGAGTCCTAACTTCTTGTCACTGAGAAGCCAAACACTTGACTCTTGTTTTAGGTTTTATTTTGTTGAATCAGCTCTGGCTCATGTCAATCTTGTGTACAATAGAATGAAACATTGTCTGATCCTATGGTATCACCACGATCTTTGATATGTTTTAGTGCATTTTTTTATGTAAGGTTTAAATTATCAGGTGATCTTAACCATGCCATGTGGCCAGAATCTCTTTTAAAATAATCTCCAAAATAGATAAACAAACAAACAACAAACAAGCAAACAAAAATGAAATAATTTGCATGCTTGTTTCCTGCTATACAATCCATACTGATTCTTGAGTAATATACATGTTGCTTTATCATCAAGGGAAACCGAACTGGGTCCCAATGTACACACTCTTCTTTACTGTAGCACCACCACATTAGTTGGAGTCCTGGTGTGGTGCTGAAGGATAAGGATTGGACTGTTAAGTGCAGCATTCAAACCTACAGATGCTCTTTGGAAACCTTATACAGGCTCGCTATGAGTCAGAACCAACTCTACAGCACTTAACAACAACAACAGGACATTAGTCACAGCCTCTCCTGCTTAGATTTCTTAGGCATTTGTTTACATCAATTTGATGTGTAGTTTCAAAACTTCAAAGTCTACATTGCAAATTCTTTAAATTTTCTTTTGGAAATTATTCTCAATGATTTTATGTATCCTATCCCTGTAGCAAAAAGAAGTACTTTGAAGGGGTAGAGGGAAAATATTATAAAATTCTCAACTACTTACAGTCAAAAGTTCTACCTGGTCCTACAATCTGAACACTTGGAGTGGCTTTTTAGTTATATTATTTGAAAATTCTAAATTGATGGTCTAGCACATTACTTTGGAAATGTGTGTAGAGTATTGCCACATATTGTTTTGTTTCAGCTATGGGTCTATTCTCAACTAACCCTAAAAAGTTACCAGTCTAATATCTTATTATCTTAGTATTAGCCAAAATTGCCAACAAATTATTATTTATTTTTAAAAAAACAAATTAGGTTGTACTGACTAAATGTCATTTTCACTTATTTACATTCTGATTGGAGGAAAGAAGGAGGAAGAGCTAGGACTCAATTTACTGAGAATTTCTTGACACCGTCTTAACTGTGCTCAAGGGATTGTTTTGAGTGTGGAAAAACCATCAACCATATGCATCTTTGAAAAATGAATGTTGAGAATATATGTTGAAGGGACATGAAATTTACAACCTATTTTACACCATTAATATGGTCATCACACATATTAATGTTGGATATTTGATATGCAATTTGAAACATTTTTAATCATTTAATAAAATGAAGATTTTCTATTGTACTGTCAATATATAAAAATTAATGTTTTAGAATCAAAAGGGGAAATCGACAAATGTAGAATTATAGTTAGATATTTCAAACTCTTTTGTTAGTAACTGATGCTGTTGTTCTTAAGTGCCATCGAAAAGAAACATAAAATCAAGAGGAGTATAGAGACTGAACAAACTATGAAAGAAATTGACGTAATTGGCTTTTAACTTCACCCCAAACCATAGGATTCACATTCTTTTCAAGTACACACAGACATTTGCCAAAATAAACCATATTTGGAATGATACTTTTTTTTAATTAACAAATTTGAAAGACTTAAACTTTATACAAATTATGTTCTTTAGCCAAAACAGAATTAAATTAGGAAACAATAACAAAAAAATTCCGCAAACACTTGGAAATACAACAGAACAACTCTAAGTAATACATGAAAATTGAAAAGAAAATTAGAAATTGTTCTAATTGAATGAAAATGAAAGCATGATGTATTAATTTTTTATATATAGGAAAAACACGGCTGAAAAAGCAGATTACGAATGCATATATTAGAACAGAGAAAAGGTGTCAAAGCATGCTCTAAGCTTTCACTTTAAGAAACTTGAACTAGGACTTCTGGCCAGACAGTAACCTAGGCAGACAGGCTACCCAGACACTCTACAACAAAGACAAGAGAGACCAAATGAAACAGATTCAAATGATAATTCTGGAACCCAGAGTTTCAGAGGAAAGGACAAGTAGTGGATTGAATACCAACTAGGAGAAGAAGCTGAATAAAAATCACTGAGGGAAGAGACAGATGGGATGGCTGAATTGTCAAATGGCCAGACACAGCGCAGCCATTTTGAACTTTTGCAATCAGCATTTCATTGGGACAGTGGTCTCAAAGCATAAGACCTCCCCTTGTTTGCCACACTTTCCTAGGGACCAGAAGTATGACCAGCCCCACCCTTACCCACTCAGTGGCTGGTGGTAGGTCCCAACCCCTGCATACCCTTGTTTGGCCTGAGGTTAGAGCCATGCCCTCATGGATCAGTGGGTGTCTGGTGTACGACCCCTGTGTGGGAGGAGCAAGAACTCAGCCTCCTCAGACTAGCAGAATGTGTGGCACTGGCTCATCCTTGAACTGGCAAGAATTCCTTTCACAACCAGCCATCCTGCTCTCACTGCCCTCTAGGGCCCAAAGAGTTCATTCAGAAATAAGCATTGTGATCTCTGTGCTACCATGAACTCCTTCTGGATCAAGTGCCCTACTCTAAAAACTATCTAGGCTGGTAAGAACCTTGTCTAGGACCAGGCATCCCACCCCAACACCCTTTCCCACCCATTCTATGAGCTCCTTGGCAGAGTGCTGACCCATATTAGGTGCCCTGCCCCATACAGTGTTCTCCTCTCTGGGTCCTGCCTCTCCTCCAGATTCTCCATTCTTCTTTTTTTCTTTTCTTCTCTTCTCATGATTTTTACCCTTCATTCCTCTGCTTTCCTTTCTTCTGTTTCTCTTTTCCTTTTCCCCCCTCCCTTGTTTCTTTGTTTTTTCTTCTTTATTATTCTTTTCTTTTTTCCCCCTCAGCAGTTCGAAACTACCAGCCGTTCCATGGTAGAAAGATGAGGCTTTCTGCTCCCGTAAAGACTTACAGCCTTGGAAACCCTGTACAGGGTTGCTATGAGTCGGAACCGACTCCACGGCACATAACGATCACCACCAGTATTGTTTACTGTGTTTTTCTTTCTTTTTAACGCTTTTCTATTTTCTTCCCTTGTTTTTATTATCCTTTTTAGTCACTAAATTCTTTCTTGCTGTTTGTCTGCTTTCCCCTACTTTTTTTTTTTAATTTTAAGTTTTTACTGTGAATTATGTGCTAGTTTACATGGAGACCATTAGCTTTATATTCATCTTATCATATATTGTTTTATTGCCATGATTACAATCCCCTCCATGCATCATCAAACAACCAAAGGTTGTCAGCACATCATCCATCTCTCTCTCTCTGAGTCTAGAGTCTCAAGCCACTCCATTTCTCCATGTCATCGTCTCTGCCTCCATCTCTGGCGTCACTGGTTCTCTGGGTAGGGTCCTGGACCTCTTTGCCCTTGATGGTCCCAGGGACCTCCGCTCCTGGGTTGCAAAGCCAACCACTCCCCTTCTTTTGCTACAAAATGTCGACCTTTACATTTTCAACTCTCACAGTCAGCCCTGATAGCAATTATTCACTATTGTACCACAAGAGTCTTAATCCCATCTCCTTTCATCAGCCTTGCCCAGACCTTCCTCAACGCCCTCTGGATCTAGGTTCCCTCTTAAAACCTTGTAAGCCAGTCACTTCTTGCCTTTGTAGCTCCCCCTCCCCCCATTTTGGGTAGCCAATGTCCAAATTGCACATCCCTGTTTGCCCTGTGTACCAAGGGGGTGGGAATGATCTTCGCTGTACAGATTTGTTGCCTCTTTTGAGCTACTACATCCATATATGTAGATCAAGTTCATCAAATTGTGTCAGATTACTCTTTTTTCCCTCTTCTTTCTTCTAGTTGAATTCTGATCATCCAGTTATTGAAGCCAGGTCAAGTGGGTATTATCTGCAAGTGTGCTTGTTCTTATGCAAATCCCCTCACTTCTTATCAGCTGGATGCTTCACTTGCCACTCTAGTCCTCTGTGGTTATGTCACTGTCTCTGGGCCCAGGAGTCCCCAGGTCTTGCCTTACTGCTGGCCAACCAGGTCTCCACCCAGGTTCATAGGAGTCTATTGAATGTGGTCGGACTTAGCTCACAGCTTCATTGCTGTTTTTCCCTCACTTCTCTTTATCGGTAACCAGCGTGGTCACCAGTCAGACCACATGCCTGCTCAGGTATTCCCCTTTAAGTCTTACTCTAGGAAGGGGGTTTGCCCTGACAGGACCCGACCACTTGTCTTGATGTCTCCTGGGCAAGCAACTTGCTTGTTCTTGTAGTAGTCAGTCAGACTGCCATTATTGTTTTTTATTTTTCTTGTCGGTCTTTCTTTCAAGAAGTATCTTCTGTTCTTCTAGCTGCTCCAGGCTTGTCTGCTTGTCCTTTCAAGTGGAGATTCCCCACCTCAGAAGATTCTGGATGGGGTTCGGGATTCCACCACTGATCTTATGCAATGCAAAGGCTCCACAGGAAGCCTCCTTCACTGGGCAAGTTGTAACCCCATTTTAGGTATTCCAATCAGTCATAGGCAGAAGATGGACTTACAAGCTTTCTAAGGTGATATTTCTGGCTATCCCTTTCTCTCCCCCTCAAATATCTATTTTATAATGGTATGTGAGGGAAACCAAAATTCAAAAGACAGCCAAGCATCTTTACATTATTTCTCCCCTTTTCCCAATTCCAATCATGTCTTAATCCCTGTATCCCAGAGCCCTGTTGTTCCAAGGTTGTGCATATATCATTCTTTACCTCTATCCAACTTAGCCCATGCAAACGTGCTTAGCTGTTCTCCCATCCACCTTATTCTTCCATTCCCCTCCCCCTTCTTGTATATTGACCCCTCCCCAACACCCAAAGTATCCTGTGTCTATTCCCTACCCTGTGCTCCACCTTCCCCTCCCTGCTGTCACCCCACCCCCACATCCCGGTAACCAGCAAAGAATCCCACCCTGTTTAGTATGGGTTATTTTCTTTAGTCTTTTACAGTAGTGGTTCTAGGCAGTATTTTTCATTTACTGAATGACTAATTTCACTCAACGTAATGTCCTCAAGGTTCATGTTATGCCATGGCTTGCAGCTTCTTTGTTGTTCTTCAAGGTAGCATAATATTCCATTGTGTGTATGCACCACAGTTTGTTTATCCTAAACTGATGGGCATTTAGGTTGTCTCCATCTTTTTGCTATTGTATATAGTGCTGCTATGAATATTGGTGTGCATATATCTACTTGTGTTGTGGCTTGTATTTCTTGTGGGTAAATACCAAGTAGAGGAATTGCTGGATCATAAGGTATTTCTATTTCCAACCCTCTGAGGAAGAGCCATTTGCTTTCTAAGTGGTTGGATCATTTTGCAATCCCACCAGCAATGCAGGAGTGTCCCAGTCTGTCCACATCTTCACCAACATTTATTGTCCTCTATTTTTTTAATCTTTGCTGTTATTGCTGATGTGAGATGATATCTCATTGTTGTTTTGATTTGCATCTCTCTAATGGCTAGTGATCATGAACATTTCTTCATATATTTTTTGGCTGCCTGGATCTCCTCCTTGGTGAAGTGTCTGCTCATGTCTTGTGCCCATTGTTTGAGTAATTTGTCTTTTCTTGTAGAGGTGTTGTAGTTTCTAATATATTTTAGAAATGATTCCCTTGTCCGATATGTCATTGCAAAAGATTTTTTCCCATTCTGTGGGTTTCCATTTTACTTTTTTGGTGAAGTTTTCTGCTATACATAACTTTTTAAATTTTTAGTATGTCCCAATCATCTATTTTGTCTACTTTTGTTTGTGTAGTTTTCAAAATGTTTGGTAGTCTGTGTGTTCCCTGAATTAGAGCCCTCATTTTTGTCCCCATTTTTTCATTGATGGCCTTCATAATTCTGGGATTCCCACTAGGTATTTAATAAATGCTGAGTCGGTTTTTGTATAAGGAGTGAGGTAAAGCCTTGTTACAATCTGCCAGCACCATCTGTTGAAGAGATGCAATATATTTAGGGACTTTGTCGAAAATCAGTTGATTGTATGTGGATGGGTTAATTTCTGGATTGTCAATTCTGTTCCATTGATCAATGTATCTTTCATTGTACCAGTACCAAGCTGTTTTGTCCACTGTAGCCGTGTAATAAATTTTGAAATCAGGGAGTGAGAGATTTCCAGCCTTACTTTTCTTCTTAAGCAGTGCTTTACTTATGCTGGGTCTCTTTCCTTTCCATATAAAGTTTGTAATTGTTTTTTTCCATCTCTTTGAAGAATGTCATTGGAATCTGGATTGGGATTGCATTACATGTACAAATTGCTTTAGGCAGTATCAACATTTTCACAATGTTAAATCTTCCTAGCCAGGAGCAGGGTACATTCTTCCATTTTTGTAGGTCTCTTTTGGTTTCTTGAAGTAGTGTTTTGTAGTTTTCTTTGTATAGGTTATTTGTTTCTCTGATTACATTTATTCTTAAATATTTCATCCTTTAGGTGGCTATTGTAAATGGTGTTGCTCTCCTAATGTCTTTTTCAGTGCTGCCATTATTGGTATTGTCCCCTCCTAGTTTTGCTTTTTGTTTTGTTTTGCTGTTTGCTTTTTTCCCCTTGTCCCATTCAATGAGAGACAGCAACTGTTTCCACATTGCCCAGCCACACCTTTATGTCCTCAGACCCTCCACTGGCCTGCTCTTATATCACCTAATGATAGATAGTGGCCAACACCCACCAAATCCACCCTCAATTGTGCTACACACACAACAAATAGAGAATTGAGCACACATTCCCTTTCTCTATCACACCTACCAGGAGACAGGTGCTGAGTACCTTAGAATGCATCAACATATCATCATCAATTAAATGCAAATACAGCACTACAATGTTTGGAGATGATAGACAGTTTTACTTTGCACAAATAAGACAGTGGCCAAGATGCAAGGAGCCCAAAAATCTTTCTGAGTCAAAAATGATAATGAGTTACCTGACAAGATATTCAGTAGTATATTTGGGTACTTTCAACAGATTGAGAGACTGAGAAAGTTTTCATAGAAAAAAAAAATAGTAAAAATTCAGGAAAGCATTATAAAAAAAAAAATGACAAAATAATGAAACATTGTTGTTGTTGTTAAGTGCTATTGAGTCGGTTCCGACCCATAGCAACCCTGTACAGGGTTTCTGAGGCTGTAAATCTTTATGGGAGCAGAAATCCTCATCTTTCTCCCGTGGAACATCTGGTAGTTTCGAACTGCTGACCTTAAGGTTTGCAGCCCAATTCATAACCACTACACTACCAGAAATGAATCAGCAACTGAATCCAGAACACTAATAGTAAGATTTCAGAAATAGTAATACATTGAAAGTGCAAAGGAGTAGAAGTAAACCAAAGGAAGGCCAAACTAGTGAATTTGCAGACAAATCTCTGAAGGCTAATCTTCTAGAAAAACAATCAGAAAAAAATAGAAAAAATCCAAAGAAACTCTAAGATTTATGTGAGACACCAATAAGAGTAACGACTTGCATGTGATTGGAATTTTGGAACAGAAAGAAACAAAAAGGACCAAGAAAATTGCTGAGCTGTTGGAAGAAAATATCCCTAATATCATAAAAAGATTAGGATATGCATTCAAGAGTTGAATGGATGCCAAACAGGATGTTGTTGTTATTAGGTGCCATTAAGTTGGTTCCAAGTCATATTGACCCTGTATAGGGTTGCTGAGGAGTGACTGATGAGTTTGAATTGCTGACCTTGTGGTTTAAACTGACTTTATGGTTAAGTGCTTACCTACAGTGCCACAACAGTATAGACCCTGCCAAAAAATTACTAAGAAATTGCCTAACCAAACTTTCCAATGCCAAAGACAAGGAAAGAATCCTGAAAGCAGTTCAGGAAAATTCAGAAGTTACCTACAAAGGAGTACCAACAAGACAGCAGTGGTTATTTGGCAGAAACCATGCAGGAACGAAAACAATGGGATGACATGTATAAACCTTGAAGGAAAAAAAGAAAATTGCCAACCAAGAATTATATACCAAGAAAAGTTGTCCATCAAACATGATAGTGAAATTAGGACATTTCCAGATAAGCAGAAATGAAAGTAATTTGTAAAACCCAGAAGCCCACCTGTCAAGAAATACTGAAGGAATTCTTTGGACAGAGAATCAACAAGAATAGACAACACCTAAAATTAATGTATATGACAATACCACCTAGAAGTCAGACCAGAGATGAAAGTATCCAAAATAAAACCTATATGGGAATCAGAGATCTCAATTTATAAATAAAGACAGTTACAAAGTGAAAAAGGGAGTACGGCAGTCACAGCAATGCCAAGTGGAGAGGAAGTTAAGATTTCAAGATAGAACAGACTGTTTTAAACATGAGAAGAAATTAATAAATTATAGAGTAACCCCAAAGAAATGAGTAAACATTCTAATCAAAATAAAAGAGGAAAATAATATTTAGTAAACACTAAAATAATAGCAATGAAGAAAATGACAAGAAGATCTACAAACTCAGCACATAAAATTATATGGAAAAAAGAAACCAGCTGCACCACACAAAACAAAACTAAACAACACACTCAGCAAAACGGCAGCAATAAATTCATACTTTGGACTGCAAACCATAAGGTTGGCTGTTCAAAGCCACCAGCTACTTCTCAGAAACCCTATACAGGGTCGTTATGAGTCAGAACTGACTCTACGGCACTTTACAACAACAGTTGGGAAGTATACTGAATATAATGCAACAATCCCACTACTTGGTTTATTGTTATTGCTGTTGTTGTTATTAAGTGCCATCGAGTTGGTAGGGACCCTGTATAGAGTTTCTGAGGAGCACTTGGTGAGTTTGAACCACCTACCTTGCAGTTCAAGCCGACCTTGAAATCTAGTTCATTATTCCACAGCACCACACCAGGACTCCACTTGATCTATAGCTTAGCGAAATAAGAACCAAGTAGATACATGTACATGTATGCTCATCACAGCACTATAAACAACAGCAAAAAAACTGGAAAATACCTAAATGTCCATCAGTGGAAAAATGGATAAACAAATGATGGGACTTACACACAATCGAATACTATACAATATTACAGAATAACAATGGATTTGTGAAACACTTTATAACATAGATGAACCCGGAGGACACTATGCTGAGTGAATTGTTGTTGTTATCAAGTGCCATCGAATCCATTCCGACCCATAGTGACCCTGTATAGGGTTTCCAAGGAGCAGCTGGTGAGCTTGAACCGCTGACCTTGCAGTTCAAACAGCTTTGTAGTCTAGTGAATTACCCCACAGCGCCAAACACATAATATATGATACCACTATGAAGGACCTCTGGTAGTATAGTGGTTAGGAGTCAGGCTGCTAACCTCAAGGTCAGCAGTTCAAATCTACCAGCCATTCTGTGGGTGAAAGATGAGGCTTTCTGCTCCCATAAAGATGTACAGCCTCAGAAACCCTATATAGGGTCACTATGAGTCGGAACCAACTCCACGGCACACTACCACCACCACTGTTTTATAAAGTCATTCGGGAACTCTTCCTGTTATATGACCTTTTCTTTCAACTATTAACCATATAGAATCCTGGTATGGCACTGTAGGATAAGCACTGGACCATTAGATTGATCTTAACTGCAAGGTGGGCAGTTCAAATCCATCAGTGAGTGGTGGTGGCTGTGTGCCGTCGAGTTGGTTCCAACTCATAGTGACCCTGCACAGGGTTTCAAAGGCTGTAAATCTTTATGAGAGCAGAACGTCTCATCTTTCTTCCGTGGAACAGCTGGTAGTTTCGAACTGCTGACCTTGCGGTTTGCAGTCCGATTCGTAACCCCTATGCTACCAGAGCCCCTTGTTGTTGTTGTTAGGTGCCGTCGAGTTGATTCCAACCCATAGCGACCCTATATAGGGTTTCCAAGGAGCAACTGGTGAACTTGAACCACCAAGTTTGCAGTTCAAACGACTTTGCAGTCTGACGCATTAGCCCACAGCGCCACAGGATCGCTATGAGTTAGAACTGACTCGATGACACTAATCTACGTCTAACCATATGGAATACTCTGGTGTGCACTGTAGAAAAAGTGCTGGACTTCAAACCAAGAGGTCAGAGGTTTAACTGCTCCTAGAAACCCTATACAGGGGCACTATGACTCAGCAGGTTAGTAGAAACTAACCATTGATTAATTACTTATGGTGGTGGTTATACTATGTTAAATTAGTGTTGGATTAGTCAATGCTTAAACTTTTAAATTTTGATTTGGAATGAATGCTTTGAAATAGGGCAAATCTATTTAAAAGGTGTCTGTTCGTGAACAGATGTGCCATTTTACAGGTAGCATACTGGCTCATTGGGCTTGGCATTTTTTCATAAAACATCATAAACTTATTGCAAATTTTAGGAAATTTTTCCTTCACCAAATTTTATAAACTCATGAATCCTATAGGGACCTCAATTTGTGTAATTTGTAGGCTTATGAAAATATTTATGGTAGTGGAAATTTACAAATTAAATCTGTGTTTATATATCCCACAACAAACCAAACCCACTGCCATCGACTTGATTCCCACTCATAGCAACCTACCTATGTAGGGTTTCCACGAGTGTCAATCTTTATAGGAACAGACAGTTGATAGCATGTTGTTGTTGTTGTTGTTAAGTGCCATCGAGTCAGGTCCGACCCATTGTGACCCTGTACAGGGTTTCCGAGGGTGTAAATCTTTACGGGAGTAGAAAGCCTCATCTTTCTCCCGCGGAGCGGCTGGTAGTTTCGAACTGCTGACCTTAAGGTTCGCAGGCCGATTCGTAACCACTACGCTACCAGAATAAGTGCAGTCATTTTGAAAAAATAACTATTTTGATTGTGGTTGTTGTTAAGTGCTGTTGAGTCAATTCCAACTCATAGCAGCCCTGTATAGGGCTTCCTAGGAGCAGCTGGTGAGTTGGAACCACCAACTTTGTGGTTCAAACTAACGTTGCAGTTCAGTGCTTTATCTCATAGTGCCACACCAGGAAACATCTTATGTGCATCCCCCAACCTAGCCTTGTTTCTTAGATAAATGTTTTAGCTATTTTAAATTGGAATGTTGTAGTTGTTGAGCTCTGCTTCCAGCCTCGGTTCCTGTTTTATACTTTCTGATAAGGAGTGGGCAAACAGGCACAGGGAGAGTTAATCATGTTCTCCCTTTGATGTGTTTATTGGGACACTGTGACCACATTGTGACTTAGTGTGAATGTTTGTTGGTTGGTTATGTGCTGTGGAGTCAGTTCCAACTCATAGTGACCCTATATAGGATTTCCAAGGCTGTTGTCCTGGTGTGGCTCTGTGGGTTAATGTCCCAGGGTGCAAAGCCTTTTGAACTGTAAAGTCAATAGTTCAAGTTCACCAGCTGCTCCTCGGGAACCCTAAATAGGGTTGCTATGGGTCAGAACCGACTCGACAGAAGTTACTAACAACAACAAATCTTTATTGGAGAGAAAGCCTCATCTTTCTCCGTGGATCAGCTGGTAGTTTCAAACTGCTGATCTTGAGGTTAGCAGCCCAACTCATAATCACTACGCTACTACAGCTCCTTAGTGCGAATCTTGGAATGATAGATTTATAGCCCATCACCATGTTGTACTATTTAGCATTGTTGAGCATTAGTATAGATATTGCTTGTAATCAAGAGTTAGATGAACACAAATTAAACCAGTCTGTTTGCTATGGAGTATTCCATTAGTCGATTTCTTAGTAGTAACAAAGGCTTTTCTCTTACTTTGTTTATCTGGTTGTTGATAAAGTGCTATTGAGTAAGTTCTAACTTATAGCGACCCTGTATAGGGTTTCTAAGGAGTAACAGATGAGTTTGAGCCACTGACCTTGTGGCTAGCAGCTCAGTGCTTATCATACAAAGTCACACCAGGGCTCCTTATTTATCTGTAGTGATTATTAATGGAACTCAATTTGCTCCAGTGCATCAGACCCAAGCTTTGGGTAACAAATGATAGCATGGATCTACCAACCTACACAAAATGGAGTCAGTTTAGTCATTATTGTTGTTAGGTGCCATCGAGTCAGTACCGACTCATAGTGACACTATGCACAACAGAACGAAATACTGCCCGGTCCTAGGCCAACCTCACAGTTGTTGGCATGCTTTAGTGCATTGATGCTGCCATATTGCCAATCCATCTCTGACCCTGAGGTTAGCAGCCCGATTTGTAACCACTACTCTACCAGAGCTCCTTTTGTTGTTGTTAAATACCGTGGAGTCAGTTCCGACTCACAGAGACCCTGCACAGGGTTTCCGCGGCTGCAAATCTTTATGGGAGTAGAAAACCTCATCTTTCTCCTATGGAACAGCTGCTAGTTTTGAACTGCCTACCTTGAGGTTAGCAGTCCGATTCGTAACCACTATGCTACCAGAGCGCCATTGTTGTTGTTAAGTGCCGTCGAGTCGGTTCCGACCCATAGCGACCCTGTACAGGGTTTCTGAGGGTGTAAATCTTTACGGGAGTAGAAAGTCTCATCTTTCTCCCGCAGAGCAGCTGGTAGTTTCGAACCGCTGACCTTAAGGTTCGCAGCCCGATTCGTAACCACTACGCTACCAGAGCTCTATAGGTCTTGATAAATAAAGACGCTGAAAGGAGGAAGTTAGTTTGAAAATTATCCAAGATGACCTCATGGCACTAGGAGGAGAACAAGATGTGCTTAAGCCCACTCAGATAGTTATCTCAGGAACTAAGCAGCTTGGATCCTAAAAGGTGGAATGTTTGAGAAGGACTATTGCCTGATTATTTCCTTTTCCTTAAAGGTAGGATGTTTGAAGAAGTTTATTGCCTTACTGTTTTTTTTTTTTTTTTTTTTTTGCTGCTCCAAAAAATGCTATCTTGATGTTAAAATAGATTTAAGTGTACATCCAAATATAACTTACCCTATATAATGTGCTCTTCAGAATGGAGAGGATGGTCTTGAGAAATTATTTCTCCGTCCTCCAGACTGTTGGCTTTCTGCTAATAAGGCTTGAATTGGATCTCTGCCCATCTCTGTGATAGACAGTGAAAGGTGGCAAACTCTCATTTTGGTTTGGCAACTAAAGCTTCATCTTTTTTCTACAGAGATGCTGGTGCTTATGAACCACTGATCTTTCAGGTTAGCAGTACAAAACCTGACCCACAGTGCAAACAAGGCTTGTTTTATGTGGTGGTGGTGGTATGCCGTGGAGTCAGTTATGACTTACAGCGACACTACATAGGATTTCTGGGGCTGTAAAACTTTATGGGAGTAGAAAGCCTCCTCTTTCTTCCCTAGAGTGAATGATGGACTCCAACTGCTAGCCTTGTGATTCACAAACCAGTACTTATCCTATGGATTCACAATGCTTCCTATTACAGAGACAGTTCTGACCCATAGCGATCCTGTATAGGGTTTCTGATGAGCAGCTGGTAGGTTTGAACCCAACGACCTTGAGGCTCAAATTGACCTTGAGGTCCAGCTCATTATCCTGCAGCACCATCCCAGAACTCTCTCAAAAGGGTACAGCCATACAATAAGTAGTTCACTGCTGTGAGTCCTTCTGCCTGTGAAGTCAACAGCAAAGAAACATACTGCCTCAGGAAAGGGTGCAAGAATAGAATAAGAGCTAATTCTTGGCTTTTGAGATTCAAAACAGAATTTTAAAAGTAAAGAGTTTAAGAAAAAAACGAAGGTGTTGAATTTCAACAAACCAAAATTTTAAGGGGTTAGGGTGTCAAGTTACTACTATTAGCAATGGGTGTGGAAGAACACATAATGAGAAGCGAGTGAAAAGTCATAGTCAGATTTAAGCATGTATCACCAAGAAGAGAATTCATGCTCTCCTATAACTTGTAATGCCTGAAAGCAGACGTGTTATGTGCCTCATTTCTAGTGTGGCTCCAACTAATTTTGAGAACATGGAACTCAACTCTACTCCAGGGTAAAAACAGTGTAGCAAATATACGTATTGGGTTGTCTAAGTTACTGACTGGGCTAAAGGCTGCCTAAGACTTCGTAATGCTTTTCCACATCATCGATAGTTCCGTAACCATAGTAATGAAACTTCGCAAGAGACATGTCATTGAGATAAGCTAATGTGTTGTGGCACAGAGAATTGTTGGAGTAGGGACATTAGAATAAATTATCTATCTTGACATGTGAAGTGCTCAAAAGTGAATTTTATGGCAGACAATTTGTGGTTGAGTCATCATCAAGAGAGTGTCTTAGGAGGGTACAGTTATTAGAAGAGAGAAAGTCAAGGAGATCAGTTTCCAGGATATTGAAAGGATCATCTTTGTTAATATTGAAATAACTAAGAATCTTGGTAGAGGTAATATGGAGAGAGTGACAGTGAGTCATCATCTAAAATATTCCTGGAAAACGAGAAAAATACTTGATGAATGTGACAAGTAATGACCCAGACTTTAAATTTGAAGAGTTTTGAGGAAAAGAGGAGGCCAATGGTCAGGAAGCAGCATTGAAGGCTGGTGGTCCATCTTCAGGCTGAATGGTGTAAGGGTTGGGTGGGAGAGAACACAGGCAGCATTTGAGAGTCATGGGGGAAGTAGGATCTTCAGGGAAAATTCATTTCCAGAAGATGTTTAGAATATTCAGGGATAATTAATAGGAAGTAGAGGATTTTGCTCACCACAAATTGGAGGGTTTCAAAATTTGGAACCTAGGTAAGAGATGGAATTAGATGAGAGGATATTGAGTTATAAGCAGATGAAAGTCCAGAAGAGAGAGTGAGTGATCTGGAATTCCTGAGCTTAATGAGGTGAAGAATAGAAGCAGGAATACAGGTACAATGGAATTTGTTCTAAAGGACTTCAAGGCAGAAAGTGGTAGTGGGACTATGAATGAATAGGACTGTGAAGGGAAAAATGGGGAGTAGCTGAGAACTAGGATTTAGAACAAAACAGAGTGGGTCCCCATGCAAGGGCTATTTGATCATGCAACAAATTGCAGAAGGGTAAGATGATACACAGTGAGTCATCAGAGAAGCCTGAATGAACAGTGTCTGAGATTTTCAGCCAAGTTATCTTTTGATAATCACTTACAAATTCATAAATTAGGCAAAATGGTGAAAATTTTCAGCTTATTATTTCCAAAGATGAGAGCTAAAGAAATATCACTGTCATATGATTAATATAGTACTTACCAGATTTTTTTTTCTTCTTTTTTTTCAGTAAGGCCCATTTTTCTTTAGTAGGTGTCTATTAAAATGTACTAAATCTGTTTAATGCAGCCAATTTAAAATATTGCTAAATAATGTCAAGGACACTAAATCAAAGATTCAACTCTTGGAAAGTTAGCTTAACTGTGTTCGTTAATAGCGTGTTTTAAGGTTTTTAGATCCATATCTTTGCCATTACTTGCAGTGAGTCTATTTTGTTACCTTAACTTATAGTAAGATGCAAAAAAATATAATCACCATATCAATAAGGAGATAATGCACAGGAACTTAATCATAACTTTTTTCCAGGTTTTGGACATCTGACTAAAGAACAACACCTACTTGCCCTTTAATGTTATGGAAAATTTCCCTCACTTTGAAATGATTGATCCAACCCCTACTGGAAACAAATTCTTCTTCATTACAATTACTTTCACTTGCTTTTAAATCACTGAAAAAGCTTTGTGCCTTTTCTTGCACTAAAGTAAGGCTATGTAAGAACCATACACACTTGTTCTGACTTACCTACACATTTGACATAATGATTCATTAGGAACAGATCTCATTCAGAACCTGAGAACTGTCTATATATTTCTCACGTTTTTTTGTTTCAAGAAGAATCTGAATCTAGCAAATAAGTCTAATTAATACATTCAACTAGGTAAATTCAAATATGGTACTCAGTCCTAGTGAGCATAATATGCTATTTTCACAGGTAGTTGATTCTGACACAAAATTTAGAAACCAGTCCTGTTAGATTTTTGTTGTTCTAGCTCTGGTAGCGTAGTGGTTACGAATCGGGCTGCGAACCTTAAGGTCAGTGGTTCGAAACTACCAGCCGCTCCGCGGGAGAAAGATGAGGCTTTCTACTCCCGTAAAGATTTACACCCTCGGAAACCCTGTACAGGGTCGCTATGGGTCGGAACCGACTCGACGGCACTTAACAACAACAACAAGCCCTTGTTTTGAGCATGTACTGTTTTTTCTGCCTGCTGTTATGTGCCTTGGAGTCAGTTCCGACTCATAGCGACCCTGTACAGGGTTTCCAAGGCTGTAAATCTTTACGGGAGCAGAAGCCTCATCTTTCTCTCGTGGAACAGCTGGTAGTTTCGAACTACTGACCTTGCGGTTAGCAGCCTGATTCGTAACCACTACGCTATCTAATTGGAGTTCTGGTGAAGTGCTGTGGGATAAGCTCTGACCTGCTAACCTTATGGTTGCTGTTTCAAACCCACTAGAGCTCTGGTAGCGTAGTGGTTACGACTTGGGCTGTGAACCGCAAGGTCAGCAGTTCGAAACTACCAGCTGCTCCGCGGGAGAAAGATGAGGCTTTCTACTCCCGTAAAGATTTACACCCTCGGAAACCCTGTACAGGGTCGCTATGAGTCGGTTCCGACTCCACGGCACATAACAACAACAACATAACAGCAACTCCTCAGAAACCCTATACAGGGTCACTTAAAGTCGGAATAGACTCGATGGCACTTAACAGCAACAACAATAACAACAACAATGGACGAAGTTTTCACTTTCTTACTTTTGACCAATTAAAAATGTATTTACAGAGTCCTGGTGTCAGCAGGATAAGCAATCAACTGCAAGGTTGGTTTGAACTGCAAGGTTGGTCGTTCAAACTCACCAACCACTCCTCAGAAATCCTCTACAGGGTTGCTAATGCGTCGGAATCGACTCAGTAGCACTTAACAACATTAATTAAGTGTTGTTGAGTGCTGTCAAGTTGATTCCAAGTCCTATCGATCCTGTATAGAGTTTCTGAGGCTTTTTAAATCTTTGTGAGAGCAGAAAGCCTAATTTTTCTCCCACTGAGAGGCTGGCAGCCTTGAACCACGTAGACCTGGTGGTTTGCAGTCCGGTGCTTATACACATTGATTAATAAGGCAGAGAGCAACATCGTGATGGATTAGATATGAATCTTTTCTTAAGACAGACTCTAGGGCAGAACAAAAGGAATAGGTCAAATGTGAACTGTGTCTGTCCATGGAGGAATTTTCATTAATTCTTGGAAATGTTAGGTGTTTTGGAGCAGTGTACTTCCATCCCCTACTCTTTCCTACCTCTCTCTTCTAGATTTTATTTCTCTGAATACTTTTCCCAACAGGCTTGGGAATTTCAGAAATATTAAGCAAGTTCGCGTACTATAAATTTAATTAAGAATATGCTCTATGTAAGATTGTTTCTTGTTGTTGTTAAGTGCCTTCGAGTCGGTTCCGACCCATAGCG
>NW_006408681.1:7303000-7304334 GCF_000296735.1 Chrysochloris asiatica
GGAGTAGAAAGCCTCATCTTTCTCCTGCGGAGTGGCTGGTAGTTTCGAACCGCTGACCTTAAGGTTCGCAGCCCCATTCGTAACCACTACGCTACCAGAGCTCCTTGAAGCATCAGTAAAAAACACATTTCTCTTAACATGAAAACTTTCTAGTGTTGACTTTATTTCTAGTATAACATTACCCACCTGTCAAATTTCTCATACTTCGGTGGCTCGCATGTTGCTTTGATGCTGAAAATTACACCATTGATATTTTAAATGCCAGCAGCGTGGCCCAAGGTGGATAGGTTTCAGTGGAGCTTTCAGATTAAGAAAGACTAGGAAGGAGAGGCTGACCACTTCTGAAAGGTGGTTGTTGTTGTTGTTGTTGTGTGCCGTGGAGTCAGTTCCGACTCATAGCGACCCTACACAGGGTTTCCGAGGCTGTAAATCTTTACGGGAGCAGACCGCCTCATCTTTCTCCCGCAGAACCGCTGGTAGTTTCGAAATGCTGACCTTGCGGCTCGCAGCCCGATTCGTAACCACTACGCTACCAGAGCTCCTAATGGTGGTTAATGTTGTTTAATTTATAAACAACTCTGTTTAAGGTTTCCGAGACTTTAAATCCTGTTTGGGAGCAGAAAGCCTACTCTGTCTCTTGTAGAGTAGCTGGCAGGCTCAAACCATGGACCTTGTTGTGAGCAGTCCAATGCTTATCTTATGGAGCCACCACTCTGAATAGCAGCAGAACACTGTCTGATACCGTAGTGGTTATGAATCGGGCTGCTAACCTCAGGGTCAGCAGTTAGAAACTACCAGCTGCTCCCTGGGAGAAAGATGAGGCTTACTGTTCCCATAAAGATTTACAGCCTCGAAGACAAAGTGCAGGGTTTCTATGAGTCAGAACCGACTCTGCAGCACATAACAACAACAACAACATAGTGACAGAAGTTGAGCTCCCCAGAATATGACTGGGGAAGTAGCTGTTGAGTCGGTTCCGACCCATAGAAACCCTGTATAAGGTTTCTGAGGAGCGGCTGATGAGCTTGAACTGCTCGCCTTGTGGTTCAAACAATTGTGCTGCCCAGCTCATTAAACTAGAGCACCACACCATATAGCCTTAGGCAAATCTGCTGTAAAACACTTAAATATCTTTTAAAAATGTTAAAGAGAAAAGATGTCACTTTGAAAACTAAGGTGTGCCGGATTCAAGTTTCAATCACCATATATGCATATGGAAGACTGTACAAGAATCATTGCATTTATATGATGGTGTTGTTGTTGTTGTCAGGTGCCATCGAGTCGGAACCGACTCATAGCGACCCCATGCACAGCAGAACGAAACAATGCTCGAT
>NW_006408681.1:7304627-7308545 GCF_000296735.1 Chrysochloris asiatica
CCAAAACAGATCTATTGGTTCTTTTGGCAGTCCATGGCACCCTCAGTATTCTCCTCCAACACCACAACTCAAAGGCATCAATTCTTCTATGATCCTTATGATGGTGTTAGGGAAGAACATTAAAAGTACTGTGGACTGCCTGAAGAACAAACAAATCTTTATCTTGGAAGAAGTTCAACCACAATACTGCTTGGAAACTAGAATAGTGTGACCTCATCTCTTGTAATTTGGACATGGTATCAGGATGGACCAGTACTTGGAGAACAACATCATGCTTGGTAAAGTGGAGGGTTAGTGAAAAGAGGAAGACCCCAAATGCAATGGATTGGTTTAGTAGCAGCAACAATAGGTTCAAATATCACAATTGTGAGGATGGTGTAGGACCAGGCCATATTTTGTTTTGATGTGTATAGGTGGCTGTGAGTCTGAACCAACTTGGAGGCTTTTTAATAGCAACCAACTTGTTAACAACCAAGTTGTTAACAAAAGGATAAGACTCAGTGTAAAATATCTGTTATTAACTCTTTTAGACCTAAAAATCAAAGCACACTTGTGGATTGTTATAGTTGTGTGAATCAATTCGACTCATAGAGACCCTGTATAGGGTTTTCCAAGGAGCAATGGTGGATTTGAACTGATAACCTTGTGATTCACAGTCCAGTACTTATCCTACAGCGCACACCAGGACTTGTAGATTTAGTATATAGTATTGTCCTGGGAGTGGAGATGGGGTGAGATTAGGAGTCCTGGTATGGCACTGTAAGGTAAGCATTGGACTGCCAAATCGGCTTAATCAGCAAAGAAGGTGGTTCAAACCCACCAGCCGCTCCTCAACCCCATGCTGTTTTTGTTAAGTACCATCCAGTCGGCTTTCACTCATAGCGACCCTCTATAGGTTCTGAAACTGAAGAACATTACAAAAGCGACATTTTATAAAAAATCACTAGAGGTATCTTTCTTCCATGGATACGCTTGAAAAACATTGAATCTTCATGATTGTTTTTCAAAAGATCAAAGACACATTGTTGCAGAAACAATAGTTGGGGTGTGGGGTGTGGGGGTTCTGTTTGAAGGGTTCAACAGGCTAGGAAAACGAAAAAAGATAACGGATAAATGTCCTTCTTCTACATGTCTTTGTCAAGAGTAGAAGAGGGGCCCTTTTCCTGGACACTTGTGAAGTCACACCTTTTCTGAGTGCTCTCCTGGAGTTCTCACAGTGACAGGCAAGTCAGAATTGTGTCAGGATTGTGTCAAGTTCTCAAGGTGGAATTTGACATAAAGGCTTGAAGGTGGAATCAGACAGAGGGCTGACTTGAGACCTTTAGATTTCAGGCCTGAGGCAATTTAAAATGTATTTAAGATTGAAACACTGTAAAATCATTTGTTGTTGTTGTTTGGTTCATCAAATTGATTATTTCTGACTCATAGAGATCCTACCTAGAACAGAATGAAACACTGCGTGGTCTGGTACCATCCTCACAATCATTACTATGGCGTGTCTATCATTGCAGCCACTGTGTTAGTTTATTTTGTTGAAGGACTCCTCTTTGTCATGACCCTTTAACATTACCAAGTCCGATGTCCTTCTCCAGGGATTAGTGTTACTATTTTAAATGTAATTGCAAATATTGAATTGAATGGTAAGAGCCTGCTTGTTTTATGTTTTACTTTATATATCCTCAATTTTGTTGCTTTACATTGCTTGGGATATTCTTTGAGTATTTCTCACCATCACTATCATTTTTATTAAAAAGTATTTTTGTAACTACCAAAACATTATATTAATGACTCAATTAATTTAATGATGCATTATAAGATACAACAGTGAAAATTTTAAGTATCATTTAATAAAAATTCCTTCATTTTATATTTATTACTATATTGACTGCCTACTGCCAGTGATCATGTGCAAATTGGTAGACACAAACAAATGCTCTGCCCATATATTTGTTTGCAACCTGAATTCACACTTATAGCACAGGTTCTTTTGAATTCAATATGCATACACTGGCATGGTGCTATAGGATAAACACTGGACTAAAAGGTCGGTTTTAATCACAACGCCAGTGATTCAAACTCACCAGCTGCTTCTCAGAAACCCTATACAAGTCGCTATGAGTCAGACAACATGCCTCTGTTAAAATGGTGCAAATACAATTTTTAACCATCACATAGCACCAAATTGATTATAAGCACAAAGTCAAGCAGGGCCATAGAAACAGTTGCAAGAACTGAGTTTTAGTTTGGGTTTTCCCGATGACACATTTACTCCTATATTTGGTTTCCCACAATTAATGGGATTTTATCACAGATACTTCTAAGTGTCTAGAAAAAATTCTTGTGTACCAGTTCCATCAGCACATCTTTTTCCTCTTGGTTACTGTTGGACACAACAACACACTATATGCTCAAGATAGTAAGTATTTCATTACCTGCCAGAAGAAAGAATAGGCAGTACAGTGGCAGGAAAGAATGGGATTCCACTCAAGTCAGTGGTCCACAACAATGGTGAAAATCCAGTCAGAGAAACATTGTGAAACCTGCCTGCAGAAACAATGGAGGAAACACCTTGGTTAGACTTGCACTTTGTTTTCTGAGAAGTTCTTCATCCTTTCTTTTCTAGGCCCTCACTCCTTCCTCTGACATATTTCTATGAAATATCCTCCACTGCCTTTCATGGGGACAACTGCTGACACTGCATTTTGCTTGGGGAGTAGTTCCTCCTTTGGGGAGTCTTAGCGGCACTACAAGATAAGCACTGAACTTCTAGCTGCACATCAGTGGTTCAAGCCCACCAGCCACTCCTTGAAAACCCTATACAGGGTCACTATGAATCAGAACTGACTCCATGGCATTTAACAATAACAGAAACCCTTCTTTGGAGCTGCAAAAATGACTTAACCCTCTTCTGCTCATGGAGTTTTAGGGACTGCAATGTATTATTATCAAATGCATTTTTAAAAATATATGTCAGTCCATGGCTTGTTTTACAATACAATTTCCTCACAAGTTTAGAGACTTAAAGGAGCCCTAGTGGAAGAGTGGTCAAAGTGCTCAGCTGATAATTGAAAGATCAGTGGTTCAAAGACACTAGCTTCTTTGGGGTACGGGGGCTGGGTGGGAGAGAAATGACAGTGTACTTCAGTAACCGGATGAGGCATCTCTACTCTATGCCTACAAGGTCACTGTGAGTCCAAATTGACTGATGGCAATGGATTTGGTTTGGGTTAGCAACTTATTTACGTCCAGGGAGCTTCATCTGCCTACAAATAGTAAAATTCTTTTCTAAATATAATTTTAAAGGCTGATTCATTTTTATGTTTACTTTCTCATTCACCTATCTTTCACTTTCAACTTATTAATGATTAGGTGAAAATCACTGGAAGTGATCTCTAGGAAGGCCACAGCTGTTGAGAGCTCTTGTTGCCCAAAGTCTTTTTTAATCATGACTTTTACTAGCTGAGATCTAGAAATGATCCATCTTCATCTATTGTTTGATGCCCCAAATTCTGGAATTTTCTAAGTCTACTTGAAAACTAATTGATACCTAAGCTGATATCTTTTTTTTTTTTTTCCAGTAACTTGTCAAAAGCAAATAGTTGTAACACATAGCATTCTGCCTCTTTTCAATCATTATTCCTTGTGCTCAGAGTCTATCTTCTAATTCACTGAAGGATTCAAATGTTTTTCTTTTGTTTAAAATGGATCACCAACTAGCTGTCTAGCCCCAAACAACCTTAGTAATGCTATATAATTGAGGTTGTTCTTGGGATATCATTCTACTTTTAATATCAATTATTATTTTTTAATTAGCTAACAACAACAAGAGAGCAAAAAGTCATTAAGAAGACAAGAAAGAAGGAAAAGATCAAGATGGATGTCAGAAGAGACTCTGAAACTTGCTCTCCAACGTAGAGA
>NW_006408681.1:7310270-7318559 GCF_000296735.1 Chrysochloris asiatica
CATTGTTTCGTTCTGCTGTGCATAGGGTCGCTATGAGTCAGTTCCGACTCGATGGCACCTGACAACAACAACAACAACAACAACAAAGTAGTGTAATGTCTCCAGCCTTATAATAATTGATTTATCTTTTTACATAAAGTCGAAAAGAGGTGCTTCTATGTGTAGGTGACTCTCCTTCGACTGATGATTCAAGAACCCAGGTATGCTATCTTCTAAAACTGCAATGCTTTAGTACACCAACTTGCAAAAGGAAAAAGCAGAGAGGATCATACAGAGGAGGGTTTTATGGGACAGTCTTAGGAGTGGATATCAATTATGCACACCTTTTCTCGGCAAGAACTCCAATAACATCGCCAAACCTAACTATAAGGAAGATTAGAAAATATAGGTAAGCTGTGTCATCCTAAAAACAAAATCCACTGCTGCCATCGAGTCATTTGGTGAGAAGTAACCAGTATTAGCACAAAAAACAATACTGTAGAAGACAGAAAACGAAGATTGAAAAAACAACAACAAGATCTTCCATAACATCTTTGAGCTACTGGATCAATATTCTCATAAACTCACTATCTCCCTAGACTTTGAAAATGTAAGAGCTATCATTTCTTTTACTGTTCAAGGCTTTTTAATTGGGTTTTTTGATACTTGTGTTGCTGAACATTGTAATTAATAGTGTTGCTGGATGAATTTTCATTAACATCAACTAACAAGCTGAAAATCCCTGCTGCCTTCCTGTTAGTTATTTGTGTAAAGCACGACCTTAATGTTTAATGCTTGGGTTTTCAATAAAGCATCCTGTAAGACTCAGCTCAGTTCAACAGGGTGAAGACTCAAAATGCATAAGATAAAGATTTGGGAGCAAACTAACTGCCATTTGACTCCAGATCTGAAAAAGCTCTTGTTTCTTTTCGTGTTTATTTGGAGAGTGTGGTGCCTCCATATGATAAGTACCACACTATGAACCACAACGTCCAAGGTTTGAGGCTGTCAGCTGCTCTGCAGGAGAAACATGGGAAAAAAAGATTAAAAAGCCTCAGAAACCCTGTGCAGGGTTGCTTTGAGTCAGTATCCACTCAATTGCACTTAACTAAAACATCTTGTTGTAGGAAGTTACTGTGATAGACCACTAAACCCTCAGAATCTATGTTCACACCTTTGAGTTCTCCCATAGCAAAAGAATATCCATAGATTAATCCCTGGTTCAAATTTTGACTCCTCATTCTTTTGTTTTGTTGTGTGTGTGTTTCCACACTGGAAGCTATCTGATCAAAAACAAAATGGGTGATACCCAATCTGAATCCATGTCCTTTGCAAATTCAACTAACTTGGCATTTTAACATGATGTGGTCAGGTGCCATAGAGTTAGCTCTGATTCATAGCGACCCTGTGCTCACCAAAATGAAACACTGCCCAGTTCTGTGCCATCCTCAGAATTGTTATGTTGAGCCCATTGCTGCTGCCACTGTGTTGATCCATCTCATTGGGCATCTTCCATTTTTTACCTGGTCCTCCACTTTACCAAGCATGATATCCTTCTCCAAGGACTGGTACCTCCTGATAACATATCCAAATTATGAGAGAGGAAGTCTCACCATTCTGGCTTCTAAGGAGTATTCTGGTTGCACTTCTTTCATAATATGTTTAATATTATTCTCCAACAACATAATTCAAATATATCTATTCTTCTATGGTCTATCCTATTCATTGCCCAAGTTTCACATGCATTTGAGGCAATTGAAAATACTATGGTTGGGTCAGGCGCACCTTAATGCTTAAACTGAACTCTTTGCTCTGAAACAATTTTTTTAAAAAACAGTTTTCATTGTGAATTGAGTGATAGCTTACATGAGAGAACATCAGTTTTACACTCAACCTGTCATATTTTGTTTCCTTGCAATGATTACAATCCCCTCCGTGTATCATATTCAACAGTATTTGCTTCTATTCCCTCTGTTTGTTTGTTTTTATGTACACAAAAACATAAAGGAAATGTAATCATTTAAACAACCAAAGGGCACATTCTGCAAGCCTGTCTCCTGGCCGCCAGCACACAGCCTTTCTCTTTCCATGAGTCTAGAGTCCTCAGCTGCACTCTCTCTCTCTCCATGTCATCATCTCTGCCTCCATCTCTGGTTTCACTGCTTCTTTGGAAAGGGTCCCATATCTATTCATGCTCTTTGCTCTTGATGGTCTAGGGTCTTCTGTTCCTGGAATGTAAGATTAACTACTCCCTCCTTTTCGTTACAATATTTCTACCTTTAGAGTTGTGACAATCACAATTAGTCATGATAACAATCACTATTGAACCATAAGAATCTCATCCTCATCTCCCTTCACCAGATCCATCTAGACAATCTAGTTGACAACTATTCAGTGGGGATTCTACCTTTCCCTGCACACTCTGAAACTAAACTCCCTCTTGAAACTTGTAAACCAGTCACTTTGTGCCTTTATTGTTGTTGTTAGGTGCCATCGAGTCAGTACCAACTCATAGCAACCTTATGCACAGCAGAACTAAACACTGCCCAATCCTGGGCCAACCTCACTACTATTGCCACACTTGAGCCCATTGATGCTGCCACTTTGCCAATCCATCTCGCTACGGGTGTTCCTCTTTTTCTCTGACCCTCTACCTTACCAAACATGATATCCTTCTCCAGCGACTGGTCCCACCTGACATTATGTCTGAATTGTTCTTGCTAAGTGCCATCGAGTCAGTTCTGACCTATAGCGACCCTGTATAGGGTTTCCAAGGAGCAGCTGGTGAGTTTGAACTGCCGACCTTGCAGTTCAAATGGCTTTGCAGTCTGGTGCATTAACCCACAGCACCACACCAGGACTCCATATGTCCGAATAGCCCCCCTCTTTTTAGGTAGCCAATGTCTAAGTTTTCTGTCCCTATCAACCCTGTGTACAGAGGGAATAGGATTGATTCTTGATGTGAAGACTTCCTTCCTCTCAGTTGGTATGCTCAGAAACACTTTACAGAGGTCTTTTGCAGAAAATTTGCCCAAGGCAATATGTCTTTTTGATTTCATGACTGATGCTTCCATGTGTGTTCATTGTGGATCCAAGCAAAATGAAATCTTTGATCATATCAATCTTTTATCATTTATTCAGGTGTTATGTATTGGTCCAATTGTTAGGAATTTTGTTTTCTTTATAGTGAGGTACAATCCATACTGACAGGTAGAGTCTTGAATTTTCATCAGTATTTTAGTCTTCTTTGCTTACAGTAAGGAAATTTGTATCATTTGCATATTGCAGACTGCATTTGTTAATGAGTCTTCCTCCAATCCTGATGCTCTATCTTCTTCACATAATCCAGTTTATTTTATTATTTGATCAGCATACAGACTGAATAAATACACATTGAATAAATAAGGATGTAACTCTGGTGCATACCTTTCCTGATTTTAAACCTTCCAGTATAGCAGTCCAAAATAGAGCTGACTAGTTTTCACCTTTTGCTGTCTGCTTTAGTTTCTTTATAAGAACAGAAACTCATTTTGACATTTTGCCTTTGCTTTTAGAGTTATTCATTCATTGTTTCCTCCAACAAATATTTACTGACTGCCTGCTATATGTCATAAACTCTGCAATGTGCTAGAAGCAACCAGACTGAGATACTTCTATAATCTAGGTATGAGGAGTACTCAGAGAACTTTTAACCAGCATCTAGAATGGTTGTATAATATTGGAGTCCTGTTGTGGTGATATAGGATAATCACTGGACCGCAAGATAGGTTTGGACCTCAAGGTGGTAGTTCAACCCTATACTGGGTCTTTGTGAGTCAGAACTGACTCAATAGCACTTACTAACAACAATAACAGTATTTATGGCAAAGGGGGAAAAAATTGAATTTTGGAGCCAGATGTAGTTATGTTTAAACTTTAGGTCAATTATTTACAAATTGTGCTTCCTTATAGAATTAAACTTTACCTTTATAAGTTGTAATCTCTTTATCTGTAAAATGGAGATAATGCCTATATTTTAAAGCTAAGCTAACAGCTAAAGGATACAATTCTTGACACAGAGTAGGAGTGCAATGACGCATTTCCTCCTTTTTCCTCTCCTTTTTTTCCTTCTTTTTCATCTTCCCACTCCTGACTTTCATCTTCCATTCTTTGCTTTATCTTTGCTTTTCTTCCTTCGTTCCCAGTTTTCTAATTTCCTCACTTCCCTTCCCATATAAGCATACTATTGGCTGGATTTCATCTATTACAAAATTAAAACACATCAGATCCTCCTTAGCATAAATTATATATCCTTTGAATAATCTAATGAAGCATATAAGTAGAAGAGATGAGGTCTATACTTTTTTTCCTGCTACACTGCTGCACTATATTTCTGACTCTAAAAGTAATACAAAACCTTTTATTTTAGACTTAATGTGACTCATAGAAAACTAACAATTGGGATGATGTCCATTGCCACTTCTAAGGCATATCTTAGAGCTATTACTGAAAAAAGGAAATTCAGTATCCAAATACTGTAAGAGATGAAAACTAAAATATGGCAAGGAATGATATTTTAAATGAAAGAAAGACTAGCATGAAGATTTAGTAAAATCCTTAAAGCTACTTATCCAATTGACTATGCTTGATAAAAATTTGTCATTTGGATATATATATTTCATTTTAATAGTAAATTATGATAGGTGAGAAAAATAGGAATAAATGGATTTTGCTTTGTTCCATTTGCTGTATATTCATTTCAAAATAGACTATTCATTTAGTGCCCTATTGAATCTGTAGCCATATGTAGCATATTTAGAGGTTTGAGCTCTTTCTTTTTTGTGTAGAATTTCTTTGCTGAATATTACTCCAAAGTATATATTGAATTAAAAAAAAAACAACTTTGAGCCTTATTAGGATGTGTGAAATGCTTTGATATACTCTAGATAAAAAAGTGCTAAGCGCTAAGTGTAATTAGATGTAGACAATTTGCATGTGCTAAAATTTGTGTTCAAAGACCATGTTGATTTTTTGTGCACATTAGCATTTTGGAGGAAATCCCAAAATATATGAACGACACTTATATAGCTCAAGAAGAGTATTTTTATTACATCCTATTTCAGGTTGGAAAAACAAAAAAAAACAGATGCTTTGATTTTCTTTGAGAAAAGGAAATGGTATTTTCTTAAAATGCCATTTTCTCTGATACATCATTTCATAAGTAATGTGTTAAAAAAAATTCTTAAGACTCTAGTAATGACACACTTTAAAGGTTCTCTTTGGCTTAAAAAGTGGCATTGTATGGTTGGCACTTTATTGTAAATATATATTTAAGGGACAATAGAAAAATATATTTATTTAAAACCAAATAATCGCTAGTATGTAAACAAGTACAATGAAAACACCAAGCTTAATATACAGCATAATTGTAACTGTTGCTGTTAGTTGCCGTCGAGTCAGTTCTGACCTCATGCACAATAGAATGAATCACTGTCAGGTCCTGTGCCAACTTCACAATCGTTGCTACACTTTTATGACTGGTCCCTCCTGATAATACGTCCAAAGTAGGAGAAATGAAGTCTAGCCATCCTGGCTTCTATGTAGCATTCTAGTTGAACTTCTTCCAACACAGATTTGTTTGTTCTTTAGGCGGTCCATGGTATTTTTAATATTCTCCTCCACCACAATTATCAAATGCATCAATTCTCCTGCAGTCTTCTTTATTCGTGGTCCAACTTTCACATACATATTATTGAAAATACCATGGCGTCAGTCAGGCACACCTTAGTCCTCAAAGTAACATCTTTGCTCTTTCACACTTTAAAGAGGTCTTGTGCAGCAGATTTGCCTAATGCAATACGTTATTTGATTTCTTGACTGCTGCTTCTATGAGTGTTGATGGTTGATCTGAGGAAAATGAAGTCTTTGACAACTTCAGTCTTTTCTCCATTTATCTTGATGTTAGTTATTGGTCCAGTGGCAAGAATTTTTGTTTTCTTTACATTGAGGTCCAACCCATACAGATGGCTTTGGCCTTTGATTTGCATCACTAAATATTTTAAGTCCTTTTCACTTTCAGTAAGGAAGGTTGTATCATCTGTATATTGCAGTTGTTACTGAGTCTTCCTCCAACCCTGTTGCTGTATTTTCCTTCATATAACCCAGCTTCTCACATGATTTGCTCAGCATACAGACTGAATAAGTGTAGTGACAGAACATAACCCTGGTGCACACCTATCCTAATTTTGAACCATTCGTGCTCCTTTATTCTGTTTGAACAACTACCTCTTGGTCAATATACAGGTTCCTCATCAGCACAACTGAACATTCTGGAATACTTATTTCCCACAATGTGGTCCATAGCTTGTCATGATCCACACAATCAAAAACCTTTGCATAGTCAATAAAACATAGGTCAAAATCTTTCTGGTATTCTCTGCTTTCAGCCAAAATCCAGCTGACATCAATAATGATACCCCTTTTTCCACATCCTGGACTGAATCCAGCTTGAACCTCTGGCAGTTCCCTGTCAATTTAGTGTTGCAGCTCTTGTTGAATTATCTTTAGCAAAATTTTACTTGCATGTGGTATTAATGATAATGATATTGTTCAAAAGTTACATTATGCTGAGCTTTATTGTAAATATACTTTCAAGAGATAATGGACTATGACTCACACTCCATTGGGTCACTTCTCTTTAGAATGGACACAAATATGGATCTCTTCTATTCAGTTGGCTAAGTAGCTATCTTCCAAATTTCTTAGTATAAATGAATGAGTGCCTCTGTTGCCACATCAGTTTTTTGAAGTATTTCAACTTGTCTTCCATCAATTCCCAGAGCCTTGTTCTATGTTCATACTTACAGTGCATGTTGAACTTCTTCCTTCAGTATCACTGGCTCTGGATATTATTATGCTACCTCTTGAAATGGTTGAACATCGACCATTTTTTTTTTTTTTGGTACAATGACTCTGGATTCTCCCATCTTCTTTTGATGCTTTCTGCATCATTTAATATTTTATCCATAGAGTTTTTCAATATTTCAAGTCAAGGCTTTAATTTTTTCTTCAGTTCCCTCAGTTTGAAAAATGCTGAGTGTGTTCTTCCCTTTTGGTTTTCTAACTCCAGTTCTTAGCACATTTCAT
This sequence comes from Chrysochloris asiatica, assembly GCF_000296735.1. Taxonomy (NCBI): domain Eukaryota; kingdom Metazoa; phylum Chordata; class Mammalia; order Afrosoricida; family Chrysochloridae; genus Chrysochloris; species Chrysochloris asiatica. The sequence goes on from NW_006408681.1 coordinate 7,317,375, forward strand.
TATAATATTTGACTGCTTTATCAAGCTGCCCTTTGAAATACTCTATTCAGCTCTTTTACCTTGTCATTTCTTCCATTTGCTTTAGCATCTCTATGCTGGTCAAGTTTCAGAGTCTCTTCTGACATTCATTTTGTTCTTTTCCTTCTTTCTTGTCTTCTTAATGACTTTTTGCTTTCTTCCTATATGATGCTTTTGATGTCATCCCACAACTCTCAGTTCTTCAATTATTAGTGTCTAATTCATCATATCTGTTCTTGAGATGATTTCTAAATTCACATGGGATATGTTCAAAGTCATATTTTTACTTTCATGGACTTGGTTTAATTTAATTCACTTTCAACCTGAACTTGCATATTTCAATGTATGATCTGTTCCACAGTCTGTCTTTGTCCTTGTTTTAACTGATGATATACATATTTCAAGAGCAGATACCACCTCTTTCCACAGATGTAGTCAATTTGATTTCTTTGTATTCCATCTGGTGAGGCCCATGTGTATAGTCTTTTATGTTGTTTGAAAAAAGTATTGGCAATGAAATCTTTGGTCTTGCAAAATTCCATCTTGAGGTTTCCAGTTTCTTTCCTATCACCAAGGCCACATTTTCCAGGGACTGATCCTTTTTCTTTGTTTTCAGCCTTTGCATTCCAATCAATACATCTTGATTGCATGTTTGATCAATTTCAGACTGAATTAGTTGGTAGAATTTTTCAATTTCATCATCACTGGCTTTAGTGCCTTTTGTGTAAATTTGAATAATTGTTGTATTAACAGCTCTTCCTTGTAGGTGTATAGATATCATCCTATCACAGACAGTGTTACATTGAAAGATAGACCATGAAATATTCTTTTTGTTAATGAATGTGACACCATTCCTCTCCAATTTGTCATTCCCAGTATGGTAAACCATGTGGTTAGATTCAAAATGATCAATAGCAGTCTATTTCAGTTTACTAATGCCTGGGATATGTTTGTATTCCATTTTATTTTTGACAACTTCCAATTGTCCTAGATTCATACTTCACACATTTCATATTCTGCTTATTAATGGATGTTTACAGCTATTTTGCCTCATTTTCAGTTGTGCTCCATCAGCAAATGAAGATCCCAAAAGATGAGTTCAGTTCTTGTCATCATGGTCAACTCTACTTTGAAGAGGCAGCTCATCATCCTCAGTTGTATTCTGAG
>NW_006408681.1:7320305-7346327 GCF_000296735.1 Chrysochloris asiatica
TTACATTAGTGTGAAGCTGGAATTCGTTAGTCTTGTAGCCAACCGCAAAGTTGCTCTGGATCACGCGGGACTTGGCGGTCTCAAAGTTCATCTGGTAGCCTGCCAGCCAGCCCTCATAACCCAGCACCAGAGCGCCCCGGATGGAAGGTCCGGCAATGTTAAAATCCACGTCGCAACCCAGGTTGATGTGCTCCCGCTTATACCCTGTCTTGATTTTAGCATTTTTTTCCCCCAGTGTTAGGTGAGAAGGATGAATCAAAAGTCAGCTTCAGTCCCGGGGTAAAATGGTCCTCCACGGTAATCTCGGTGCCTAGCGTGTTGTCAGTGTTCCATTTCTCCGTAAACGTCAGCCCGTATTCGATCCATCTGTACTTGGTTTCCAGACTGCCCGTCACTTTGGTGTACTCAGTGTTGGCTGAGCCTGAGCTTGTAAATTCCAGTCCATTCTCAGATTTTGTTTTCAAATCAAGTTTTATTAAGCCAAATTCATAACCCTTGGTGAAGACATCCCTCGCAGGCTTGCCAAGGTCAATGTACGTGGGAGGCACAGCCATCTTCTGCTCAGAGGTGGTAGCAGCAGACCCAGCAGTGGCTACAGCGAGGGCCAGCGGCACAGATGAACCTGGCAAGTCAAAACGAGCCTGTTTTTAGGCAGCAATGAAGACATGGGCTGAGTTTGACCATGTTCCATATACTCCTGTCAACCTGGAGATGAGAGAGAGAAGATGAAGGCCTGGTTGGTTCAAAGTGCGGTGAGACCTGAGGACTCCTAAGCCCATGGACAAGGACCTTGCCACAGAACACTAGAGCTAAAAGTGAAGCATCCAGCTGTTATGAGGTGAGGGGAGATGCACAACGATGCCCAAACTTGTAGATAGTACCCATTTGACCTAACTTTGATGGCTTGATGATCAGAACTCAAATAAAGGAAGATAAAGAAATTTGGTAAAGGAAAAAAGGGTAAGTTGCTATAATTTGATGAACTTGACCTATACTTATGGATGTAGTAGCGCAAAACACCAACTGAGAGGGATGGAGTCTTCACATCAAGGATCAAACCTATCCACTCTGTACACAAGGTTGATAGGGTCAGGAAACTTAGACATTGGCTACCTAAAATGGTGGGGAGGAGGTTGGGCTATAAAGTCACGAAGTGGCTGGCTTACAAGTTTTTAAGAGGGAGTTTGGTTTCAGAGTACGTAGGGGAAGGCAGATGCCCCACTGAATAGTTTTCACCTTGTCTAGACAAGTCTGGTGAAAGAAGATGGGGATAAGATTCTTATGGTTCAATAGTGAGTAATTGTTATCATGATTAATTGTGATTGTCACAACTGTAAAGGTAGAAGTTTTGTAACAAAAAGGGGGGAGTAGTTAATCTTACATTCCAGGCACAGAGGACCCTAGACCATCAAGAGCAAAGAGCACGAATAGATATGGGACCCTTTCCAAAGAAGCAGCGAAACCAGAGATGGAGGCAGAGATGATGACATGGAGGGATAGAGCAATTGAAGACTCTAGAGTCATGGAACGAGAAAGGCTGTGTGCTGGCGGACAGGAGGCAGGGCTTGCAGAATGCACCCTTGGGTTGTTTAAGTGATTATATATTCTTGAGCATTTTTATGTACATCAAAAAACAAACCTAAAGGAAATAGAAGCAAATACTGTTGAATGGTGATGCATGGAAGGGATTGTAATCATTGTAATTATATGAAATACGATAGGATGAGTCAAAACTGATGTTTTCCCATGTAAATTATCTGTCAATCAAGAATGAAAGCTTTAAAAAAGATTTTTTTTAATGAGCCTGTTTTAAATGAAAATGAAAATGAAAAGTGGTCCTATCATGTCTCATAGTTGTGAACAAATATTCAGCATTTAGTAATACACATTGGTAGAATGTATGTATAAGTTAAAAAAAAAAAAAAAAAGTCTTGGTTGTACCAAGGCTAACCATCTTACTGCTAACTGATATTTAACCCAGATTTGGTGATCTGTTCCTGTAAAGATTACATATTAGGAAACTCTGTGAGGGTAATTCTACTCTGTCATATAGGTTTGCTATGAGTCAGAAATGACTTGACAACACTTCACAATAACAAGTTACTATATTTTGCTCTTCTATATTTTGCTTCTTAATGACATGGACAGTAAGTAATACATTGCAACTTAGTGAAGAGAAATTCAGAAAATTACTTCTTTTAAGCAATAATAATTCATATTTTTTAGCACAAAGTCTAAGTACTTGATATGTGTTAGCTCAATCTTCAGAACAACCCTCTGAGATAGCATGATTTTATGTCTATTTTATAAGGGAAGAAATTGAGGCACAGAGAGACTATGTATCTTGCCCAGAATCACACAACTCATACATAAAAGAGGTAGAATGAACTCAGGCAGTTTAGTTCCAAAGCCTGATCTTAACCAGCATACAATGTTCACACATACTCAGTATGTTATGTACTATGTACTTTCAATTATGCAGCATAATTTAATGGTAAGAATCAATCATTAAGATGCAAATGATTTAGAGTTTAAATCCTAGTTCAAGTTACTTTGTTGTTGTTGTTAAGTGCCCTCGAGTCACTTCCAACTCATAGTGACCCTGTACAGGTTTCCAAGGAGCAGTTGGTGGGTTTGAAATGCTGACCTTACTGTACACACTCTAGTGCTGATCCTACAGCACCACACCAGGAGTTAAGTTACATACATATTGATTTTCTTTGTAAATAAGTAAGAATAATGGCACTATACCATCATAAAAAAGAGTCCTCTTGTGGAGCTGTAGGATAAGCACTTGACCACAAGGTCAGTTTGAACTGCAAGGTCAGCAGTTCAAACCCACCAGTCACTCCTTCAAAACCCTACATAGGGTTACTATGAGTTGGAACCCACTTGATGGAACTTAGCAACAACAATTTACAGACACCATAAAAAGGGGAATGTATCTTTTGTTATATAGTGTTGTTGTTAAATGCCATCAAGTTGGTTCTGACACAGAGCAACTCTGTATAAAGTTTCTGAGGAGTGGCTGTTGAGTTTGAACTTCAAGATCTGTTCAAACCAACTTTGCAGTTCAGTGCATTAACCTGCAGTACCCCACGAGGGTTGTAGACATGAAAAAACCTCCAAGGCATATTGTTAAGTGACTTCTCCAAAACCAAATAATGAGTGGTAGAGCACAATTAATATTCAGATCTGTTTGATACAAATCTACTCTTTGTTGTTGTTGTTAGGTGCCACTGAGTCGGTACCGACTCATAGCGACGCTATGCATAGCGGAACCAAACACTACCCAGTGCTGGGCCAACTTCACTATTGTTGCCATGCTTGAGCCCATTGATGCTGCCACTTTGCCAATTCATCTCACTGGGGGTCTTCCTCTTTTTCTCTGACCCTCCATCTTACCAAACATGATATCATTCTCCAGCGACTGATCCCTCCTGACAGTATGTCTGAAGTATGAGAGACAACGTTTGGCCATCCTGGCCCCCAAGGAACACTCTGTCTGCATTTCCTCCAACACAGATCTGTTTGTTCTTTTGGCAGCCCACGGCACTTTCAATACTCTCCTCCAACACTGTAACACAAAAGCATCAATTCTTCTATGGTCTTCCTTATTCATTGTCCAGATTTCACATGCATATGAGGTTATTGAAAACACCATGGTTTGGATCAGGGGCACCTTAGTCCTCAAGCTGACATCTTTGCTATTCAACACTTTAAAAAGGTCTTGTGCCGTAAATTAGTAGTATGTGTTATTGAACTGCAGAGAGGCTAGGAGTTTGCTTCCATTTGAGAGTGTTCAATGATGTTTTCTTAGAGAGTATGAGCAATAGGCGTAGTAAGAAACCACAGGCTACTTTTGTATAGTGATCTCTCTTCAATTTACAAAACAAGAATCTTTTTAATTATTTCATTTGTGAGTGGCAGGAAGAGTCCCTTTCTCACACACAGTGCCATCAAGTTGATTCTGACTCACTGGGACCCTATATAGGGTTTGCCAGAGTGTAAATCTTTATGAGAGCAGAAGCCTCCTGTTTTCTCCCACAGCATTGCTGGTGGGTTTGAACTACCAACCTTGGGGTTAGCAGTCCTTTGTTTATCTTACAGTCCCACATCAGCACTCCTTGAAATGAGGGTTGTTGTTGTTGCTAAGTGTCTTTGAGTTGGTTCCAACTCATAGTGTCCCTGTATATGGTTTCTGAGGAATGGCTGATGGGTTTGAACAGACGACCTTGTGGTTAGCAGTCGAGTGCTTGTCCTACAAGGCCACACCAGAACTCCTGCAAGGAAGGCAGATAATATCAATCACTAAATTTACTGCTAGTGAAACTGACAGTCAGAGAGATGCAAAGACTGCCCAAGGTCACATTGCAAGTGAGTTATAAAGGTGGGACTGGATCCATTTGTTGACTCACCATGATCACAAAATTGTGACCTGTTGGCCCCCCAACTTAGTGTGTAATAGGAATCTGCTACAAGTCTTTTCTTTTCAGCTAAAATGAAAAGAAAATACTCCCTTGCTGGACCCCTAATTACAGCCTTCTCAGGAATACCTGTTAGCTTAGTGTTTCACATCTTGTTTACACTAGTTCAACTAACTGCTCTGTATACTAAATGCCAGGCAGCATCTAGCTAATTAGCAATCAGCACACAATGCATGTTGATACATAACTCTTAACTCTTCCAAGGCCCTTATTTACTGCTAGTGACTTTAGACCTCACTGTGAACCCACGTGACAATAAAGCTACCACTGTGATTAGGGTTAGAATATATGTAATCTTCCTAGCCTTTGTTGAAACTGTGAAAACCCCTTTCATCTTCAATTATTATTTATTTGGCCCATGTCTCTGGAGGGCAAGGGCTATGTAATCTCCTAGCCTGAGCTTCATGAGTCTGCACCAGCAGAAAAAATGCCCGCCTTGCATGCCAAAAGCTGTTAGACTGTGTTATGAACCCAGAGGTCATGACCCTTATGAAGATGGAGATGGGGGAGATGGAGGAGTTTCAGGAGTCTACTTGTCTGATGGTCATTCTTTAGATAAACTCATTTAAAAATAGCTTAAAAACTTTCATGTGGTGCGTTTTTTTCTTCTTAAGTGAATGAGAATTAACAAATTTTGAAAACCTTTATTTAAAAATTCCCACAATATAAACTGAGGTGCTACAGAATGAACCAGATATGACCCAAACCAAGCCAAAGCCTTCAAGTCCCTCATGTCAGTTCCAGCTCTTGGTTACTCCATGTGTTATAGAGTAGATAGAACTGCTGTATAGGGTTCTATTGGCTGTATTCTTAATGGAAGCACATAGCTAGGCCTTTTGTCCAAGATTCCATGGGGTTCGTTTAAACTGGCAGCTTTTAGGTTAATAGTTGAGAACAAACCATTTGTGCCACCTAAGACGTTTAGGAGTGATACAATTGATTGAATTATTGTGCTCTCAAAAGATCTCGTATCAACAGAGTCAAGGTTTGTTCATCTAAGATTCATAAATTTACTTCAGAACAACTGAGAGTGTTGGAAGTTGTGTTCAGCAAGATCATGTACCCAGATTTTATTACGTTGGCAGATCTTGACCTTGATGAGTCAGTATTGAAGCTGTTGAATTATTTCACCAAATGAAGAAAGCAGCAACAAAAAACTGAGCAGGGATTGTCACAAAGAGAATCAGACGACACTGTTTCAGTGCTGGACAATATCTCTCATTATTTCTTTCGGAAGGATGAATTCTTGAAAAAACACACAACTGATTAAAAGGTATTTATTACTTGTTGAATAATGACATATTTATACCTAATATACTTAATGCATAAGATCAAATTGTTTTTGAAAATGTCTTAGTAATTTCGAGAATGCTAAGCACTGGACTGCTAACTGCAGGGTAAGTGGTTCAAGTCCACTATCACTCCTTGGGAACCCTATATAGGGTCACTGGGAGTTGGAACCAACTCGATGGGACTTAAGAACAGCTACAGCATTGAAAGGGGTTGGGAGAGGTGGGAGATGAAGGGATAAGGAAACTCTGCCTTTATCATTTGCAGTCTCTGGACTCGCACCTATCCACTGTTTTCTGTAGATACCAGAAGCAAAGCTCAAGTTCCTTGTAGAGAAAAAAACAAAACTCAGCAGCTTACTCCACCCAGAGTTCAGAGTGGTTTGCAGTAATTCAAGACATTGTTTCAGATGGTTCACATTTTCATTTTAATTAAAACATTTACTGAGTGTCTGTGCATGTTAGAACACTAAATACAGTATGGCTCGAATGAGAATATGTCTTGAACATACAGGTATGATGTGGCAGGCATTGTGCCAGGTGGTAGGTAGTAGGATCTACAACTCAGATTGGGTTCTCAAAGGCAAGGAGTCAAAAAGGAGAGAGAGGAAATCTACAGGAAGAATGCAGTGCTGGTAGGAGGTGGAATAGTGAAGTAACACACATTATGCTGCTATTATATAGGAGTGTTAGGAAGAGAGATGATGTCTTCTTGTTGGACTCAAAAAAGGGTTGTCATCTAGGATTTGACTTGACTGCATTTAACAGTAAACCCAACTCGATGGTTTAAATCACACTTCATTTTTCTCACACATCAAGTAAGTTGATGGTTTAAATCAGACAGAATATATTTCTCTCACACATCAAGTAAATCCAGAGGTCTTGAGCAGAGGAGTGCCCTGTTGGGTAATTTATTTTTGAGGAAGTCTGAACTGAGCATCCTGACAGATAGGTCAAAGCAAAAGAAACTAAATCAAGAAGACTTTCCTAGGAATGTGCTTCCTGAAGAGAACTTGAGAAGAACTGTAATGAAAAGGATAGGATGAATGGGAAAAACAAAGTGACATCAGTGTGGACAAATAAGGGACAAGAAGAAAAGAGTCAAAGATAATACCCAGGTTGAAATATGGGGATTCTTGGTGGAAATTTTGATCTAAATGGGAGGGCCACCTCGTTCAAGAAAGACAGTTTTCTTTCAGGAGCAGACACTTGTGACTACTCCCATCAACGCCATGTGACTTCAGCCTGGACTACTGTGGTAGGGTCATCCCAGGGCAGTGTGAGGACCTAGGCTAACTGGTTCTGGAGTGTCAGTCTGATTTTGTCACCTATGAAATAGTGCCTTGCTTCTCTTGGGAGGGCCGACCTGACTTTTCAGAGCTGATAAGGATCCGGATGAAGAAGTTTGGCTGGGAAAAATACTGAAACCTAAAACACTGATAGTAAGCACCTGCTGGAATGGCCTGGGAAAATTGCCAATAATGAAGTCTGAAGCCTGGAACTGTAGCAGCTGGGAATCTCCATTCAAGACCCATGCAGTGAATATTTATTTTAATAACAAAACAACTTTTTTTTTTCTTTTGCAATCAGTGATGTTCACTGTAGAAAAACTAGAAAATATAGAATACCAGACAATACATCAGAAATAGCAACATCTAAGATAATCTCATGAAATAGTGGTGTGTAGCTTTTTATATTTTTTCTATATATATATGTATATGTGTTTGTTGCTGTTGTTAAGTGCTGTTGGGTCAGTTCCGACTCATAGCGATCCTACTTAGGGTTTCCAAGGAGTGGCTGGTGGGTTTGAACCACCAGTCTCACAGTTAGCAGTCCAGTGCTTACCTTACAGTGTCACACCAGGACTCCATCTATATATATTTGTTATTAAGTGCCGTTAACTCAGTGCCAACTCATAGTAACCCTGTATAGGGTTTCCGAGGAGTGTCTGGTGCGTTCGAACCTCTGATCTTGTGGTTCAAATGGATCTTGTGGTCCAGGGCATTATCCCGAGCATTACATCAGCACTCCAAATATATATGTATATGTATTTTATACCAAAACCAAGATTATAGTATAGTTTTATTTTCTTTTTTTAAAAATTTTGAAATACGGAAAACCTTTCAAGGTCATTCAATATTTGTTCATTTACATAATTCTTAAAGTGATGGCATGTACCATCATATAATTATATCATTGTACTATTTGTTGCTGCTATGTCCGCTTGAGTGCATTTCAACTCAGAATGACCCCATTAATAGAATAGAACAACCCTAGGGTTTTTTGTTTTGTTTTGTTTTGGGCTGTAATCTTTACTGAAGCAGATGGCTTGATTTGTCTCCAGCAGAGGGTTAAGACCACCAAACTTTTGATTAGCAGATGAGTGCTTAACTATTGTGCTACCAGTGCTGATGTATACAAGGGATTTCCAAAAGTTTTTGGGAAAAGGAAATGAAAAAAAAAAAAAAAAAGAATTTCCCCATGAACTTTTTGAAGTCCCTCATATTTGGAAAAGGATCTACTGATGGTGGATTTTATTGTGAATTATGTGCTAGTTTACACTGGAAAACATTAGCTTTACATTCATCCTATCTTATTTCATTTCATTGCAATGTTTACAATTCCCTGCATGTATCATCAAACAACCAAAGGGTACACCCCACAAACCTGCCCCCTGGCTGCCAACACACAGACGCTCCCTGAGTCCAGTGTCCCCAGCTGCTCCCTCTCTCTACATCATTGTCTCTGCCTCCACCTCTGGCATCGCTGCTTCTCTGGATAGGGTCCCACACTCTGCTCTTCTTCCTTGATGGTCCCAGGGACCTCCACTCCTGGACTGCAAAATCAACCACTCCCCTCCTTTTGTTACAAAACGTCTACTTTTACATTTGAAACTCTCACAGTCAGAACGGATAGCAATTTTTCACTATTGAATCTCAGTGGAGATTCTACCTTCCCCTGCATCCTCTGGAACTAGGTTCCCTATTTGAAAGATATTAAGCCAGTCACTTCTTGCCTTTGTAGCCCTCCCTCCCCACCCATTTTGAGTAGCCAATGTCTAAGTTGCCCATCCTTGTCGACCCTATGTACCGAGGGGGTGGGAATGATCCTTTCTATAAAGATTTGTTCCTTTCTTTGAGCTACTACATCCACAAGCATAGGTCAAGTTCATCAAATTGTAGCAGATTACCCTTTTTTTCCTCTTCTTTCTATCTCTAGTCAAGTTCTGGTCATCTAGCCATTGAAGCCAGGTCAAATGGTTACTATCTGCAGGTATGGGTGTTATTGTGCATCTCCCCTTACTTCAATCAGCTGGATGCTTCACTCTCCGCTCTAGTCCTCTGTGGCCATGTCCCTGTCTCTGAGCCCAGGAGTTTCTAGGTCTTGCCATACTGTTGGCCAACCAGGTGTCAATCCAGGTTGACAGGAGTCTTTTGAAAGTGATGGGACTTAGCTCATAACTTCATTGCTGTCTTCACCCCCCCCACACACACTTTCCCTTATCGTTGACCAATGTGGTCAGCAGGAAGACCACAAGCCTGCTCATGTATTCCCCTTCAGTCTTAGTCTTGGAAGTGGGTTGGTCCTGAGGGGACTTGACCACTTGCCTTGATGGCTCCCAGGCAAACGAATTGCTTGCTCTTGTACTAGTCAATCAGGCTGTGGGTATTGTTTTTCATCTTTCTTCTTAACACTTAATTGTATCCCATTTTTGTGTGGACCAAAGCTTGTTTATCCATTCTTCCATTGATGGGCATTTAGACCGCTTCCATCTTTTTGCTATTGTGAATAATGTGGCTGTGAAAATGGGTGTGCATGTATCTATTTGTGTCATGACTCTTATTTCTTGTAGCTATATACCAAGGGATTACTGGGCCACATGTATTTCTATTTCCAACTCTTTGAGAAAGTGCCATACTATTTTCTACAGTGGTTGCCCCATTTTAAAGTCCTACCAGCAGTAGAGGAGGGTCCCAACTCTCCTCACACTCATCAGCAATTTTTTTTTTTTTTCTTTTAAACTTTGGTATTGAAGTTGTCAAGGACTTCATTCTTCTTGGATCAACTATCAACACTCGCGAAAGCAGCAGTCAAGAGATCAGACGATGTATTGCATTAGGCAAATCTGCTGCACAGGAACTTTTTATAAAGTATTGAAGAGCAGAGATGTCAGCTTGAGGACTAACGTGCGCGTGACCCAAGCCATTGGTATTTTCAATAACCTCATATGGATGCGAAAGCTGGACAGTGAATAAGGAAGATTGTAGAAGAATTGATACCTTTGAGTTGCGGTGTTGGAGGAGAATACTGAAAGTGCCATGGACTGCCAAAAGAACCAATAGATCTGTTTTGGAAGAAGTGCAACCAGAGTGCTCCTTGGAGGCCAAGATGGCTAGGCTTCGTCTCTCATACTTTGGACACATTGTCCGGAGACAAAAGTTGCTGGAGAAGGATGTCATGCTGGGTAAGGTGGAGGTCAGAGAAAAAGAGGAAGACCCCCAACGAGATGGATCAGCCAGGTGGCATCATTGATGGTGTCAAGTGTGGCGGCGGTAGTGAGGTTGGCCCAGGATCAGACATTGTTTCGTTCTGCTGTGCATGGGGTCTCTATGAGTCGGTTCCGACTCGATGGCACCTGACAACAACAACAATTGATGCTGGGGAAAGATGATGTCTCATTGTTTTATAATTTGCCTTTCTCTACTGGCTAAGGATTGTGAGCATGTCTTCATATGTTTGTTGGTCACCTGGATGTCTTCTTTAGTGAAGTGTCTGTTCATGTCCTCTACACAATTTTAAGGTGGATTATTTGTTTTTTTCTTGTTGAGGTATTGAAGTGTTCTATAAATTTTAGAGAGTAAATCCTTGCCTGATAAGTCATTGCCAAAAAAAATTTTCCCATTGTGTTGATTCTCTTTTTACTCTGTTTTTGATGCACATGTGGTGGTTGTTGTTAGGTGCCATCAAGTCAGTACCCACTCATAGTGATTCCTATGCACAACAGAAAAAATACTGCCTGGTCCTGGGCCAAACTCACAATTGTTACCACGCTTGAGCCCATTGATGCTGCCACTTTGCCAATCCATCTCACTGGAGGTTTTCCTCTTTTTCTCTGACCCTCCACCTTACCAAACATGATATCCCTCTCCAGTGACTGGTCCCTCCTGACATTATGTCTGAAATATGAGAAATGAAGTCTGGCTATCCTGGCCTCCAGGGAGCACTCTGGCTGCACTTCTTCCAACACAGATCTGTTGGTTCTTTTGGCAGCCCATGGCACTTTCAATATTCTTATCCAACACCATAACTCAAAAGCATCAATTCTTCTATGGTCTTCCTTATTCACTGTCCAGCTTTTGCATGCATACTAGGTTATCAAAAATACCATGGCTTGGGTCAGGCATACCTTCATTCTCAAGCTGACATCTTTGCTCTTCAACATTTTAAAAAGGTCTTGTGCAGCAGATTTACCTAATGCAATATGTCATTTGATTTCTTGGCTACTGCTTCCATGAGTGTTGATGGTTGATCCGAGAAAAATGGTCTTTGACAACTTCAATCTTTTCTCCGTTGATAAGAATGTTGTTTGTTGATCCAGTGGTGAGGATTTTTGTTTTCTTTACATTGAGATTCACTACATAGTGGAGGCTATGGTCTTTGATCGTCATAAAAAGGAGATGGAAGGAATATACAGAGTCACCATACCAAAGGAAATGGTCGATGTTCAACCATTTCAAGAGGTAGCATATGATCAACAGCCAATGATCCTGAAGGAAGAAGTCCAAAGTGCACTGAAGGAATTGATGCATATAGGTGTCTAATTTTTAGGAGGTCTAACCATCTATTTTTCTGCTATTCATAAGGTTTTCAGTGAATAAAGATTCGGAAGTAGTTCGTCACTCTTTCTTCCTAGTATGTCTTTGTCTGGAAGCTCATCTGAAACCTGTCCACCATGGGTGACCCTGCTGGTTATTTAAAATACTGGTGGCATAGCTTTCAGAATCATAGCACCTCACAAGCCACCACAGTATGACAAACTGACAGACAAGTGTTGGCCATTTGGTTTTAAGTGAAAACTGTCACTTAACAGAGGAAGGATCAGTAGTTGGAAAATATAGCCTTGGTGATAGAAATGATGCTGGAGAACACATGCTAGAATTCTGCAAAATGAATGATTTGTTCACTTCAAATGCCTTCTTTAGACAGCATAACAGACGACTATACACAGGGACCTTGCCAGGTGGAAAACATAGAAATCAAATTGACTGCATCTGTGGAAAGAGAAGATGGAAAAGCTCAATATCATCAGTCAAAACAAAGCCAGGGGCATACTATGGAACAGACCATCAATTACTCATATGCAAATTGAAACCAAAGCTGAAGAAAATGAAAACAAGTCCACGAGAGCCAAAGTATGATCTTGAATATATCCCACTTGAATTTAGAGATCATCTGAAGAACAGATTTGATACATTAAACACTAAATACCGAAGACCAGAAGAGTTGTGGGATGACATCAAGAACATCATACATGAAAAGAGCAAAAAGTCATTGAGAAGACAAGAAAGAAAGAAAAGGTCTAAATGGATGTCAGAAGACACACTGAAACTTGCTTTCCATTGTAGACGTGCTAAAGCAAATGGAAGAAATTAGGAGGTACAAGAGCTGAACAGAAAATTTCAAAGATCAGCTCGAGAAGATAAAGCCAAATATTACAATAAAGTGCAAAGATCTGGAATCAGAAAACCAAAAAGGAAGAACACGCTCAGCATTTCTCAAGTTGGGGGAACTGAAGAAAAAAAATTCAAGCCTCACCTTTCATTATTGAAAGATTCTCTAGGCAATTTATTGAATGATGCAGAAAGCATCAAGAGAAGATGGAAGGAATGCGCAGAGTCACTGTACCAAAAGGAAATGAGTAATGTTCAATCATTTTAAGAGGTAGCATATGATCAAGAGCCAATGATACTTAGGGAGGAAGTCCAAGGTGCATTGAAGGAACTGGCAAAGAACAAGGCACTAGGAATTGATGAAATAAAAATTGAAATCTTTCAAGAAAGTGAGGTGGCACAGGAGGCACTCACTCATTTCTGCCAAGAAATTTGGAAGACAACTATCTGGCCCACTGATTGGAAGAGATCCATATTTGTGCCCATTCCAAAGAGAGGTGATCCAACAGAATGCAGAAATCATTGGACAATCCCTTTGATATCTCATGTGAGTAAAGTTTTGCTAAAGGTAATACAGAAACGGCTACAATCATATATTGACAGAGAACTTCCAGAGGTTCAAGCCAGATTTAGAAGAAGCCGTGGAACAAAGGATATTATTGCAGATGTCCGATGGATCTTGGCTGAAAGCAGAGAATATCAGAAAGATGCTTACCTGTGCTTTATTGACTACGCAAAGGCTTTTGATTGTGTGGATGATGACAGGCTATGACAACATTGTGAGGTATGAGTATTCCTGAACACCTAACTGTGCCCATGAGGAATCTGCACCTGGACAATGAGGCAGTTGTTTGAATAGAACATGGGAACACTGAATGTTTTAAAATTAAGAAAGGTGTGCGACAAGGTTGTATTTTTTCACCATACTTATTCAACCTGTATGCTGAGCAAATAATCCGAGAAGTTGGGTTCTATGAAGAAAAACATGGCATCAGGTTTGGAGGAAGACTCATTAACAACCTGCGATATGCAGATGATACAACCTTGCTTGCTGAAAGTGAAGAGGACTTAAAACATTTACTGATGAAGATCAAAGAGCACAGCCTTTTCTATGGATTACATCTCAATGTCAAGAAAACAAAAACCTTGACCACTGGACCAATAAACAACATTCTTATCAACGGAGAAAAGATTGAAGTTGTCAAGGACTTTATTCTTCTTGGATCAACTATCAATACTCATGGAAGCAGCAGTCAAGAAATCAAACGACGTATTGCATTAAGCAAATCTGCCTGCACAAGACCTTTTTAAAGTGTTGAAGAGCAAAGATGTCAGCTTGAGGACTATGGTGCATCTGACCCAAGCCATGGTATTTTCAGTAACCTCATATGCATAAGAAACCGAAACAGCAAAAAAAGAAGAGTGTAGAAGCATTGATGCCTTTGAGTTATGGTGTTGGAGGAGAATATTGAAAGTGCCATGGGCTGCACAAAGAACCAACAGATCTGTTTTGGAAGAAGTGCAGCCAGAGTGCTCCTTAGAGGCTAAGATGGCAAACTTCATCTCTCATACTTTGGCCATATTGTCAGGAGGGACCAGTTGCTGGAGAAGGATATCATGTTTGGTAAGGTGGAGGGTCAGAGAAAAAAAGGAAGATCCCGAACGAGATGGATTGGCCAGGTGGCAGCATTGATGGACTCAAGCGTGGTAACAGTAGTGAGGTTGGCCTAGGATCGGGCATTGTTTTGTTCTGCTGTGCATAGGGTCGCTATGGGTCGGTACTGACTCAATGGTACCTAACAACAACAACCATCTGTTTTATCTTCTGCTGTTTGTATAATTTTATTTATGTTTGATAGTGTATTTATGCCATGTATCAGAGCTTCTAAGTTTGTCCTTGTATTTTCATTAATGATCTTTATAGTCCTAGGTTTTACATTTAGGCCTTTAATCCGTGTTGAGTTGATTTTTGTTTCTAGTGTGAAATATGGGTTTTGTTTCATTTCTCTGCAAATAGATTTCTAGTTTTGCCAGTATCGTATGTTGAAGAAACTATCTCTTCGTGGTCTAATGTGTTTTGGCCCTGTGTCAAAGATCAACTGCGTGTAGGTGAATGGATTTATTTTTGGGTTCTTTATTCTGTTCCATTGATTTATGTGTTTTTCATTGTCACAGTGCCAGGCTGTTTTGACTATGGATGTTGTGAGTAGGTTTTGAGACAGGGAAGTGAGAGGTCTCTTGCTTTGTTCTTTTTAAATAATGCTTTGCTTATTCAGTATCTCTTTCCTTTCCATATAAAGTTAGTGATTAAATTTTTCCACCTCTTTAAAGAATGATGTTGGAATCGGAATTGGGATTGTATTAAGCAATAAGATTGCTTTGGGTAGTGTTGACATGTTGACATTTTCACAATGTTAAGCCTACCTTTACACAAGCATGGTATATTGTTCCATTTTTGTAGGTCTCTTTTGGTTTCTTGTAATAGTGTTTTGTAGTTTTCTTTGTGTAGATCTTTTGTTTGTCTTCTTAGATTTGTTTCTAAATATTTTACCGTTTGTGTTGTTATTATAAATGGTGGTGTCCTGGTGTGGCACTGGACTGATAAACACAAGGTCTTCAGTTCAAATCTACCAACAACTCCACAAAAACCCTATATGGAGTCGCAATGAATCATAACCAACACGATGACACTTAACAGCAACAACAATTATAAATGATATTGTCTTCCTGTTTTGTTTTCACAGCTGTTTTTATTAGTCTAAAGGAATCCGACTGATTTCTCTAGGGGCGCAATATGTAGCATTTTATTTCCCTAAATGTTAGAGTGTAGGAAACCAAATGGGGCAGTTCTATAGTGTCCTACATGATTGCCATGAGTCAGTATCTACTCAAAAGGAAACATTGTTTTGTTATGATTTTTTTAATATTTAGCATGTGACAATAGTTTGTTATTATAATCAGCAGTGCAATGTGTACCCTTGAAGCTAAACATTTACATACATCTTTAATGGTTTCCTTGTCATACGTTTCTACAAATGAAATTGTTGGGTCAAAGAGCAGATATATTTTTAAGGATTTTGATGGAAATATTCAAATTTTGCTCTAAAAAGTTTTAAATATAGCCCCACCAGGATCATATGACAATATCTATTATTTCTTATCCTCATGAATATTGGTTATTTATACTTTTAAATTATCTGCCAATTTGAAAAGTAACAACAGACATCTCATCATTATTTCGTTGTTATATTTTGATTATTGCTAAAGTTAGTTAGGTATTTCTTCATATTGGTCTTATCCTTGTGTTGTCATTCCGTCATATTCTTTCCCTCTATTTGAGGGATTAAAAATAATATAAGAACATTTTATAGACAAAATATAATCTCCTTTATCCATTTTAAATGCTGCAAACTTTCCCCTCCATTTTGCTTCTGGTGGTATTTCCTGTATGTTGTTGTTGTTAAGTGCCATTGAGTCATTTTTGACACTGCATAAGGTTTCTGAGGAGCGGCTGGTGAGCTTGAACCTCCGACCTTGAAGTTCAAACGACTTTGCAGTCCAGCACATTAATCCACAGTGCCACACCAGGACTCCATTTCATTTATCGACATTTAAAATGTTTTCCCTTTTATTTATGTATTTGTTTTTTGTATAATGCTTAAAATTCTTTCTTCCCAATAACATTGACTAGATATTCACCTCTGTGTCCTACAAGTATTCTCATGGAGTAGAGATAATATATGTGTCAGAGATAGCATCAGAGGGCTCTGACTGATTGGGCAGATGCGTTGAGTAATAAAGAGGGAGGAGAAGGTGTGACTTGAGTTTTCAGAAGTAGTGGACTGGGGAGCAGGCGGAATTACTGACCCCAAACCAGGAATACAGGAAAAGGAACACATCTGTTAGGGAAGATAATGAGTTTAGTTTTGCATATGTTGCATTTGAATTGCCTTCCAGAAAGTCTGCTAGAAATACCAGATAGGCAGCTGGAACAAAGGCATCAAATGCAGGAGTAAGGTTGGAATTTATAATACAGACATACAAATTATCAACAGACATTTGATAGTTTGACAATGCTTTTTTCTTATTGTTTTCAGTATATATCCTATGCAGAAAATACTTTAATGAGCTATTTAGTCTTTTCATTTAGTCTTTCCAACAACTTTGTGAGGTAGAAAGCATTATTCTCATTTTGCAGATGAGTGGACAGGCTAACCGAACTTAAATTATTAAGTTCTTAAAGCTGTTAGTGGTGGAACTTGCATGTAAAATTAGGTAAACCTGATTCCAGAGTTTTAGTCATCAGCCTAGTTTGCTATATTGTCACAGGAATGGATGAGGTCAAGTAGGGAAAATCAGATCTCCAAAGATGGAGAATAAAAAACAAAGACACTGCCATGGAGTGGATTCTGATTTATAGCAAACATACATAGGGTTTACAAAACTGTGGAGTTTTGTAGGAGAAGATAGTCTTATCTTCCTCCCGTGGAGTTGCTGGTGGGTTTGAACCACCAACATTGCAGCCAGCAGCCCAATGCCTTACCCACAGCACCATCAGGAATCCTTAAAGATGGAGAATGGTTAACGTTAATGATTGGTTGAAATGGAAGGAAGGAACCAGTGAAGGACTGAGAAGAAGATCCAAGAGGTGGACGATGTGTATACATGCTAACTCTTGAACCAATATGGAAGCCATGATGGTAAAGGCTTATATCTTCTGCATTTTTTTTAGATAAATATAAAATAATTCTTCTGCCCCCTACCCTTCAAAAGATTCTCTCACAGAGCTTCACACAAAAAGATTTCTTGATTGATGCTTTGATTGTTTGTCAATAACTTTCTGCCTTCCAGCCTTTCTGTCTGTCTGTTTGGGAGGTCAGTAATTTTCTTGCGTTGTTCTTCTGAGTTAGACCACGTTTTCCCCTGTTATGGACCAGGGACTCTTACATTAGAGATATTCAAAATTATTAATCTGTTACTTCCTCTGAAAACAATATAGATAGACCCCTTGGTATATGGTCTCCATATATGCAGGGTAAGATCACTCCCACAAATGAGTAGTATGGTATTTGTTTTTCTGTTACCTTTTTTTCTTTTCTTTCTTTCTTCAGTTGTTGCATGAATGTGAGATCTATCCTTTTATTTGGTAATCATAGATTTCTCTTCACTTTGGCTACTGAATATTTTCCTAGATATTTAGAATTTTATAGGGTGGATATTATATATAATTATCCCTTTTCTTCCCAGCCTGAATGTCTAATAGTATAGCAGCAACAAAGCTTGGATAGAAATCCAGACTTGGATTTCATCAACATAATGAAGGATTATAAAATATCAGAAAAAGCACACATTTTGAAATCAGAGATTAAAAGTTTCATTCAGTCACTTCCCATCTGTGATTTTTGGCAAATGATTTAAATTATTTGAGCCCAATTCCTTAAAGCATTTAGCCCATTTTAGGCACCCAGTACAAAGAAGCTAAAATTCTTAGCTCCTATGAATCATTTTTACTCCATGTTATCAAAAACTTGTCTTTTGGCCGTTCCATAATGAATTTACACTCATCCCTGTTGGCGAGACACTCAGCCATGTGAGTCTAATACATGCAGCTATGATATGCAGTTTTAGCAGATAATACATTTATTGCTGAAATGGCTTAGGGAACAAGCTGGCTTTCTTAGTCCATACTAATGGTATGTTAAAAAGTCACATATAGTATGTTTCTGTTGATAATCATTGAGTATCTTATCATTGTTTTTTTTTTTTTTCTGGAGAAAATATTCAACATTAAAATCCTTAAAGGTTGAAATGATCCATTTAAAGTGCTTTCTAAACAGAACCCATTTTGGCCTCTCTCTGCATAATCTAAAAGTTATTACCTACTTCCAGAAAAACTGCTGTAATACTGATGTAACTTCCATGGCAAGTTAGTACAGGTCGCAGACAAGCCTCGTGGATAAAAAGGGAGCTATTTGAAGACAACAGAGAAGTGAGCTGTAGACTTAACTTGGCAGAACTATCTATTAAAATAGTAATTTAAGAGATGTTTCCAATGCCACTGTTATTTGTGGATCCCATTTGAAAACGTAAATAATCTGTTTCAGGTATGAACATTCTTTAGGACAGCCCAGACTTGTGTCTGCTGTTGGTTATAATTACTAATAATGCCCCCTTTCACTCTCAGGAGTCCCAGTTGGATGACAAATTATATGGCATGTCTTGCCTTTTGCAGAGCAAAGTGCATCTCTTTTCAGATACATTACCTATATTAGTCTAAGGAAAATTAGCACACCTTTTCTACAGCAGTTCCTTGGACACTGCTTCTCACAGCCATTTAAGTGTTTCTTTGGAGTAATAACTAAGAACTCACCTAAGTTGATGAATAACTCCCAATGGCTCTTACTGAGGAAAGCAAATAAGGTGACTATACAGGGACTCACCTAATATAGCAGCCCTGGAAGAGAAGCATGAGGGTTTGTCCCTTCAAATTTATATTGCAAAGCAATCTCCAAATCATTTTAATTACTTTTTCAATTTAAAAAGTGCAAGCAAGTGTGCCAGCACTGGACAGCAATGGAATGGAGATGTAGAAATCTGACTTTGTGCCTTCTGAAATTCCATACCAGGCTTGAATCCTGAGTGCTCTGAACTTTTTACAGACTTGAGTCACCTGCTTTTCTGTCCTTCAGGATAGGGTGTGTTGTGGTTTGGCAATTTGAGGGTAGGGAGATTGTCAAAACATCACCAGAGATACTTTGAGAGTTACTGTAGAAAACAAGTTTCCATGGTGCTAAAAGGAGGAGTCACATGACACAGCCCTACTTACTCTTTCAGAAGGGAAGAAGAGCTAGCTCCTTTGAGGGTCTTTTTGTAATGAAGTTGAACATCCTATCTTGCTGGGTAGTCCAGAGACTTCTGGGACAGCTGTATTATCAGATTGTATCAGGTGAATTCTTCTGATATATTTGCAGCAGGAAATCAAGAATGGTATACTTGCTTATTAATGCCCACTCCATCTGTGATTTTTTTTTTTTTTTTTTTCCATCTTAAGACTCTCTGACCTGAATCTAGTTTATAGCCGGTCCCCAGCTATATAGCTTCTTGTCTGCAGCCAAATTCTGAGAAAAGGAAACAAGTTCAAATGAGGTAGGGAAACACTGAAAAGTTTATCCTCCAAAATAATGTGCTTGGATAGCCTTAGTCTTGAAAGAAAAAATGTGTAGCAACCAAGGGAAGAACAGGGCCATGAAACAAGAATTATGGCATAATGTGTGTTGTGAAATGACCCTTCACAGCTTTCTCCCATATCTCTCTGCCCTTATTCAATAACACTCCTAAAAAGAGGGCAACTGGCGTGCAACATAGAAAACTCCATCTCTTGGTTGATGGTGCCTTTTGGGGTGATTAGAATCAACTGGGATGTCAAAATAACCAGATGATTCTAGAAAACTCAGAATTCTGATATTTTCGAATCAAAATTACTCTAGAAATCTTGCAAACAAAGGACCTCATTTTTCAAAGTAGACTTACAGGGTCAGAACCTAGAGTGGCTTTTACAAAGATGATATTTTAGAGTACTCCACCAAGCACATTTACTTGTAAAGGCTTAAAAGTATAAGCCACAAGTCATTTCTTCCCACTGTGAAGAATTGTCATGAGACCTAAATGAATGCCTCTGGAAACAAATTGCACATGCTTCCTGCCCAGTCAGGGAGATTGCTCACCATGGTTGGCTACTGTTCCTGACAGAGAACCTCCTGTCCCCATGGCCAATGAAGCTGAAGCTTTAGGACCCCTTCTAAAATCCTTAGCCTAAATTTATATTTGTAATTTCTGTATCTTTTTATTTAAAGAGGTCCCTTCAAAATTCTAAGCTTCATGCCCCAGGGAATCCAGATCTTCTCCTACTTGTTCCTTTTAAATCGAGTCCTCTGATACTCCAATATGCTTCTGATTAGAAGTAGGGCCCAAGAGAAGGTAAGGATGACTCAGCCTGGATCTCACTAGAAAAACAGGCTGGGACCTGCAAAGAAGTTGGGTCACTTATAAAATTGAGGCGCTGCCCACATTATGTCACAAATTTCTTACCCCTCTTTGTGTTTCTACCACCATCGTCTCTTTCCTCACACCAAGCATGTCTTTCATATATACAGAAATTAGATTTTAGATCTGGCAAGGGTCTTGTTTTGTCAACATGCCTGCCTAATTTTGTAGGCACTACAAATGGCTTAATAACCTCAAGTTCCTAAACTCCACTCCCTGTAAACTGAAGGTGACCAATAATTTAAGTAGGCAGTTTACTAATCACATTTATTAGATATAATCTGCTTGGTGTGTACCATGTGGGAAGAAACCAATGGATGAACTATTTATCTAAGAACTTCGGGACAAAAAAAAATCAATGCAATTCTATACACTTTCACTTAATGTCCATTATGAACAAAGCTTCCAAGTTTTCCTCTGAGGGGAGGTTAAGATCACCAAGACACAATGCCTGCCAATAGTCTTTCCATTAAAGAATATGGTGTGGAGAGTTTATCCTTCATTTCATGCCATATTAATACTAAAACTAAACCAAACGCATTGCCCTACAATCAATTCTGACTCACGGTAGCACCATGTGTTTAGTACCTACAGTGGGGTTGGCATTTTGTTATACGCAGTAACTATCATCTTCTCAATAACTCCATAATATAGATATTATTATACTTGTTTTGTAGATATGGAAAATAAGGCTAAGAGCGGTTATTTGAATTGTACAAATCACACATATAAGGCATCCTTTTGCTTTTTTAGGGACTGGTGGAGGCTAAAGGATGTTTGTGCGCATCCATGATGTCGCCTTGTATTTTACACAAAAGCCTGTATTTAAATCCCAGTTATACCATTTACTAACTGCAAGTCTTTAATATAAGGTTAAACTGATCTCAGCTTTGACTTCCTCATCTTTAACTGATCAAGTGTCCCACTTCATAAGGCAATTGGAATGAAGGAATGAGCCTGTGTGCATAGAACTCCATTCCCAGTAAATCTAGGCAAAAATAACTCATTTTTGTAAGAAGTGTTCACTCCTATATTTTTGCATGCTCACCTCCTTAACACCTTCAGGTTGTTTGTTATCGTTAAGTGCAGTCAAGTCGATTCCCAAGCATAACAGCCCTTTACAGGATTTCTGAGGAGCAAGTGGTGGATTTGAACCCCAACCATGAGATTAGCTGTCCAATGCTCATCCTACTACATCCGGATTCCCATGTCTTCCTGCACCGTTTGCTAATTGCATTCTCTACTGCCTCTCCTCCTACAGTGAGTGGTATTGTGGAGTGGGTGATGTATGAGTGGCCCCAACTAGTCTGTGCTCAGCTGTGCCATTGCCAACAAATCACTTAAGTTTTGACACTTAGTGTTCTCATACTTTAAATAAGGTAAAGAATACCCACACATCACAGCTTTGTGACCAGGTCACAGGTGAGGGAAGTCTTCTGGAAATGGTAGGTTCGAACCGCTGACCTTAAGGTTCGCAGCCCGACTCGTAACCACTACACTACCAGAGCTCCTTGGGAAGGAAAGTACAGCGCTGTGCAAATACGTGTTACACAGGGCATTAACACATGCGCCCCCTAGTTTCCAGTCCAGAGAATCCGCTCCTATCTCGACCCTCTCCAAAGCCTTGTCTCCCAGGTCAGGAAGGATTAACCCAGGGCTCCTCTCTGGGCGTTTCTCTGAGCAGTCCGGAAGGAGTTGCTCCTCAGGGCCCGCCCCGCCGCCTCCTTTCTCTCGCGCGTACCAGAGCGCACCTCAAGTGGAGTCTTTCTCCGAGAAGTGGCTGCACTTCCCCGACCCCGCAGGGCACGGCACTGCGGGCCCGCAGCCAGTATGCAAGCCCCGCATAAGGAGCACCTATATAAGCTTCTGGTGATCGGTGACCTGGGCGTGGGCAAGACCAGCATCATTAAGCGCTATGTGCACCAGAACTTCTCCTCGCACTACCGGGCCACCATCGGCGTGGACTTCGCACTCAAGGTGCTCCACTGGGACCCAGAGACCGTGGTGCGCCTGCAGCTCTGGGACATCGCAGGTGAGAGCCGGGGTGGGGGTGGGGGTGGGGGTGTGCGGAGGTGCGCCTTCTTTCTCTAGTCCCGAAGCAGTGGGTTGCAGCCAAGCGTGCGACCCAGATCTTCCTGACACTGTCTCAGGACTTTCCCCAGTGGGTTGGAAACTTGGTTGCAGATCAAAGAAAAAGTTTCTTGCTCTAGCTGAAACTTCTTCAGGTGCATTCCCTGGCGCTTTAGCTCCCTCGGGCATCCTATCATGGCTTTCTTTCTCTCCGGCGTGGGCCTCCCTAGGGACCCAGGGAGAGACGGGAGTGGCCTTCAATTCTTGATCTCCGGTTCGTTTTCCGGGCGCGGGTAATGCTGCGGTGACGCTGAGCAGTGTCATGCCTGCCCTTCCGTGGCCGCGTCAGTGCAGGGGAAGCCCCTAACCGGGTTAACAGCTGGAACCTGTATCCAGGTTCCTGGCTAGAGAGTTTTCAGCTCTTGTTTGCAATAGCAATTCAACTCCCCCCGCCCCACCACCGCACTTTGCCAACTTTCATTTCTGCCTTTTGTCAAACGAGTTTTGTATGGTTCTCTATTGTGAGGAAGCCAAGTGCCTTTAGAGTACCTTTCAGGAGCAAAGTATCATTTATCTGCCTGTGTCTGTCAGCTGTTTGAAACTTGTCCGTGTTCAAAATTTCATTACAAATCCTAGCTCACTGTTCACTAACTTGCTCAGTGGCTTAGAACAAGTCCCTTCCGCTGAGTTTTCTCCCTGTAAATTGGAGGGAAGTTGGATGGTAATGGTCCAACAATCTTCCTGCTTAAAAGTTTTAGTATCATCTAGGATTCTTCATAAGCCTCTTCAAACAATCCCACTTTCTTTATTAATGCTAGGCCCAACTGGTTTCTTTCTGTTTTAGAAAATAGTTTCACTTAAGCTGGTGCATTTGACTGGAAACACTTTATCATGGCATGAAACAAGAACAAATGTGTAACATTTTTGAAAGGACATCTATGGTCTGAAGACTCCAGTGGCTCTTTAATCATGGGCTGCCAGGTCTTATGATAAAGCTTTTTGTCTTGTGGACAGATTCACACATTTGGCGCCATCTCCAGCAGCTCTAAGTAGCACAAGGGTTATCAGAAATCGGAAGATATCCTCAGCCACTATTTGCTTGGACTTTTCATTTAGAAAATCCACTGTGAGTCTGGATGTTCTGTGGCTGTTTGCTTTAGTGTCAAAAAACTATCCTAGTGGCCTAAAAATCTCCAGGTCTCTGGTATAGTATTAGCTTACAGTTGAAAAGGGAATTGAGCTGAAATTTGAATATCTATGTCAAATTGAAGTAATAATGTGACCTTGAGCATTTTTCATAAATGTCTCCAGTTCTCTTCTCCAGGGGCTGGAGAAGGACAATCATGCCTGGTAAGTACAGGGTCAGCAAAAAAGAACACCTTCAATGAGCTGGGTTGGCACAGTGGCTTCAACAGTGAGCTCAGACATAGGAAAGATTGTGAAGATGGTACCAAGTCCAAGCAGTATATTTTCTGTTTGTACTTAGGGTCACTATGAATTAGAACCAACTCCATGGCACTTAAGAACAACAGCAACTATGGGTCTTGGTTTCTCCACCTAATGGAAGGTGTAGCGATTAAAAACACAAGTTTCAGTATTGAACTACCTCCATCAGAATGCCCATTTTACCCCATGTGAAGTGGGCAATCTGAGGCAACTTTCCTAATTTCCTCGTCCCAATTTCCTTCTTTATCAGCCCAGAGAATGCTTTCTCCCAACAAATCAGAGAGAGCTATCAACAAATGCTAGCTGAAGGCAAAAAGACCTATTGCTCAGGAGAACTGAACTGCAAGGTTTATTATTACACTAGCTATTATTTGGCATTTGAGCTTGAGAAATACATGATACTCATCTTGTAATTAAATCCTAATAAATAATGACCCTGATATTACATTCATTTTCTATCCCAAATACCCAGCAACTATTTTTAAGCCCCCCTCATAATATGAGGGGGGCTTCAAACAGCTTATAGAAAATTTTCATTTGTCTTTTAATACCGTTTTCCCTCACCAACTTTTTGAAGTCCCCTCATATAATATAGAGTCAGAAATCACATAACTCCAGAACTTAAAAATGCCTCTGAAACCATGGTTCTGGACTGAGATTCCCAGTTCCTAACAATGAGGGCTATAGTCACAAAAGTTTGTGTTAATAAAGATTCAGAGATTTGGAACTCAATTCTACAGAGACAGTGGTGTGCATAATCCTTGTCAGATAGATTTTTTTCTAGAGTTCTGATGCTAGTGGGTTATTTGTCTTTGGCAGCCTAAGTCCGAAGCCCTGTGGACTGGCTTAGAGATTGGGCAGCAGGCAAAACAGATTGAGGGAAGCAGGGCGGTTGTGGGGAAAATGTTGGGATCCAGCACACTGACATGTTTCAAGCTGCATAGATAGTCTTGTGGGAAGTGAGTTCATATGAAATCCATACCTCCCTGCTCACTTAGACTCCAGTGAGCTAAGTGTACCTTAGAGCACCTTCAAACCACAGTCTGACCAAGGATAAGAATGCAGCTCTCCCTCCTTTGTGCTCCATTCTAATTTGTGCCTGGAAAGAACAGGCAGTGATGAGCAGTAAACTAGTATTGAGAAGGTTGGTGTGGATGAAATAGAGGAATCTTCCTCATATATTGCCCGGTAATTTACCAGATCTACCTGCTGTGTAGAGAATCTTAGCCCAGTTTTACTTTTCTTCTTCTTTTTAAAATTATGGTAAATATATATGTAACTGGAGTCCTGGTGTGGCGCTGAGTTAATGCGCCAGACTGCAAAGCCATTTGAATTGCAAGGTCAGTGATTCAAGCTTACCAGCTGCTCCTTGGAAACCCTATACAGGTTCGAAGGCACTTAGCAACAACATATATTTAACAAGACACTTGCCCTTTTAACAATTCAGTGACATTGTGCTCATCATGCTATGCAATCATTACCATGAACTGTTTCCAAATTTTCCACCACGCTTAGCAGAAGCTCAATGACTTCTAAGCAGTGAGTCATTCTGTGCCACTTCCTCCTGTCCACCCCTAATAATCGCTAATAAACATAGGTCTGTATCCACTTGATTATTCTAGATACTATAGGTAAGTAGATTCCTGTTGTGGCTCTGTAAGATCAGCACTGGACTGCAAACTACGAGGCTGGCAGTTCAAACCTACCAACTGCTCCTCAGAAACTCTATACAGTGTTGCTATGAGCCAGAACTGACTCGACAGCTCTTAACAACAACAACAACAAAGCTCTTCTAGGTCTAATTGAGTTCACTCATTGTAATGTCTTCAAGACTCATAGAGGTTGAAGCATATATCAGAACTTCATTTCTCTTTGTGGCTGAGTAAATTCCATCATATTGTATGCATCACATTTTGTTTATCCATTCCTCTCTTGATGGCATTTAGGTTGCCTCTGTCTTTTGGATAAGGAGCTCTGGTAGCGTAGTCGTTACTTATTGGGCTGCTAATCTCATGG
>NW_006408681.1:7346647-7389983 GCF_000296735.1 Chrysochloris asiatica
AACAACAACAACAACAACAAAAACTTTCGACATTCATTTGGATCAATGCTAAGTAAGGCCTTATTCGTCCAATGAATTCCATAATGTATCTCTTGTAGCTACTCAAACTGCCAGTCTGATCCTGAAAGACTCTACAAAGTACCACTTAGAAGTCTGTGGAGCAGGCCATGAATCCCACAAATCCTACAGGGGACAGCAGTTGCTCTAGATTCCAAGAATTCCACCATTTAGAAGCAGTTGAGTCAACTCTATGTTCAGAAGCCCTTGATAGAGTCAGAGAAATTAAGCAACTTTGCCCAAGGCCACCCAGCTAATAAGTGGAAGAGTCGAATTTGACCTAGTTCTGTCTAACTTGAAATCAAGCTATATTCTTTATGACCACATGGCACACAGTTAGCCCACACGTCGATGCCCTTTTCCCATTTAAAAGTATTGCTTCTTTAGTAGGTAGGGTGTCTTTTTCCTTCCTACTTCTAAGTAATTTTTAGGTATTAGTACCAACTTTTATGTCTGTGCACATGTATGCACATTAGAGTGCAGTGGCTCTATATTATAAGCACTGGACTGCAAATGGCAAGGCCTGGGGTTTGAGCCCACCAGCTGTTCTGTAGGAGAAAGATGAGGCTTTCTATTCCTGCAAAGATTTAAAGCCCCAGGAACTCTATGTAGGCTATGAGCCGGAACTGACTCAAAAACAATTAACAACACCAACATCATGTATGTATGTATGCGTGTTTGAGAGAGTTTTATATAAGAGATGACCACGTCTTTTGTTCGTCAGAATATCCTTTACAGACTGTTAAATAATTCAAAGATAGTATTTTACTTAATACACTTGAATTTACACAGACTTCAATTCAGTTGAATGTTTTAGTTTGTTTTATTAAAAGTTTGAGATTCCGATTCTCCTATCTTGTTGCATACCAGCCTCTTGTCTGTGACTTGGTTTCATTTTCCCCTTTTATCCACCATTGGATAGTTCATTGCCATATATTCTCATTTTCCCGTCCAAATGAGTTGCTTCACTTAATGGAGTCTAAATGACGCCATCTAAATAAATCTAGGAAACTGTACTAGCATTCGTTTTCATACACACACCACCACCAGTTACTATGAGCCCCACTCCAACTCATGGTGACCTCATGTGTGTCAGAGTAGAACTCAGCTCCCTACGATTTTCAGTGATTAATTGTTTTCTTGAGAGTAAATTGCCAGGCCTTTCTTCCAAGGCCCTTTTGGCTAGACTCAAACTTTAAACTACCTTTTTTTTTTTTTAAGCACTTAACCTATTATATTTTGTTTCACTGCAATGATTATAAACCCCTTCATGCATCATAATAAGTTAACAGTATTTGCTTATATTCCTTTTTTTTAAATATACACAAAAGCACGCAGGAATATATAATTGTTTAAACAACCAAAGGCACATTCTGCAAGTCAACCGCCTGTCTGCCAGCACACAGCCTTTCTCTTTCCATGATTCTGGAGTCCTCAGCTACTCTTTCTCTCCATGCCATCACCTCTGCCTCCATCTTTGGTGTCACTACTTCTCTGGTTAGGGTCCCATGTTCTTCTCATGCTCTTCTCTCTTGATGCTCCCAGGATCCTCGGTTCCTAGACTGTGAGATTAACTAATCCTTCCTCTTTGTTACACAACTTCTTTACAGTTGTGTGACAAGTACAATTAATCATAATAACAATTGCTCACTATGGAATCAAATGAATCTTATTCCCATATCCTTTCTCTAGACACCTCTAGACAAGATGGGGATTCTACCTTCCCCTGCACACTCTGAAACTAAACTCCCTCTTGAAAACTTGTAAACCAGCTAATTCACGCGTTTATAGCCCACCCAATTTTAGGTAGCCATTGTCGAAGTTGCCTGTCCCTATCATCGCTTTGTACAGAAAGAATAGGTTTGATCCTTGATGTGACGACGCTTTCCTATTCGGTTGGTATTTTGAACTATTACATCCATAAGTATAGGTCAAGTTCATCAAATTGTAACAATTTGCCCTTGCTTCCTTTATCAAATTTCTTTACCTTCCTCTAGTTGAGTTCTTATCATCAAGCCATCTAAGCTAAGTCAAACTGGTACTATCTGCAAGTTTAGGTGTTCTTGTGCATCTCCCTCCACTTCATATCAGCTAGACACTTCACTCTCAGTTCTAGCCCTCTGTGGCTAGGTCGTGTCCAGTTTTCAGGAGTTCTCAAGTCTCCCTGAACTTTGAACCAATCAATCCTTCTGCTTCTCTTTTTCATCTCAAGGTTGACAGGAGTCTATGGAGCTTGGTTGAACTCAGCCCATATCTTCATTGTTGTCGCTCCCCGATTTCCACTCACAAGTAGACCAACGTGATTACCTGCAAGCTTCCATGCCTGGTTGTGTTTTCCCTTGGAGTTTCAGTTTTGGAAGGGAGTTTGTCCTGAAGGGACTTGATTGTTTGCCTTGATGGCTCCCTGGCGAATACCTTGCTTGTTCTTGTAATAACCAAACAGACTGCATGGTGGTTATTGGTTTTCCCCCTGCTGCTCTTTCTTTCAAGAAGTATTTTCTGTTCCTCTAGCTGCTCAGGGCTGGTCTGCATTTCCTTTCAAGTGGGAATGTCCCACCACAGAAGGTTCTGGAAGGCGCTCAGGATTCCAGCTAAGGTCCTATATACTTCTAGAATGCCCTTTAATGTATTCCAATCAGTTATATGCTGAAGACAGGTTTACAAGCTTTCTGTAATCATGTTTCCCAGTATTCCTTTCTATTCCACTCAGGTGTCTATTTTACAATAGTGGTGGCTGTGTGCTGTGGAGTTGGTTCCGACTCATAGCGACCCTGTACAGGGTTTCCGAGGCTATAAATCTTTACAGGAGCAGAACGTCTCATCTTTCTCCTGTGGAACAGCTGGTAGTTTCGACCTGCTGACTTTGTGGTTCACAGTCTGATTTGTAACCACTACGCTACCAGAGCTCAGACAAGGGAAACCAATCAATATCCACAATACATTCAAACATCTTAACATTATTTTCCCTTTTTTACCCATTCAGACTATGCCTCAATCTCTGTATCAGAGCCCTGTTCCAAGGTTGAGCATACATCATTATTTACCTCTGTCCCATTTAACCTATGCAAACCTACCTAAGTGTTCCCCTAGCTACCTTGTTCTTCCACCTGCCTTCCCTGCCTTGTATATTGTCCTCACCAACACCGGAGCTATGATGTGACTAGCCCCTAACCTGTGCTCTACCATGCCCTCCCTCCACCCCTGGTAACAAAGAAAGTTTTTTTTTCTTTTAGTATGGGTATCGTTCCTTAAACTTTTACAATAATGGTCTTATGTAATATTTCTCCTTTTGTGACTAACTCAGCATAATGTCCTCAAGATTCATCCATGTTATGCAGTGGTTTGCAGTTTCATTGTTATTCTTCAAGGTAACATCATATCCCATTGTATGCATGTACCAAATATTGTTTATCCATTCTTCCACTGATGGGCACTTAGGCTGTCTCCATATTTTTGTTATTGTCAATAGTGCTGCAATAAATATTGTTGTGTATATGTCTATTCATGTTCTGTCTCGTATTTCTTGTGGATATATACCAAATAGAGGAATTGATGGATCATAAGATATTTCTATTTCCAATTTTGTGAGGAAGCATCATGCCATTTTCCATAGTGGTTGAACTATTTTACATTTCCACCAGCATTGTGGGAAGGTCCCAGTCTCTCCATATCCTTGCCAGCATTTATTGTCCCTTGCTTTGTTGAACTTCACTGTTATTGCTGGTAGGAGATGATAGCTCATTGTTGTTTTGATTTGCATCTCTCTAATGGCTAATGTGGTTACAAATTGGACTGCTAATCTCAAGGTCAGCAGTTGGAAACTACCAGCGGTACCGCAGGAGAAAGATGAGGCTTTCTACTCCCGTAAAGATTTACAGCCGCGGAAACCCTGTTCAGGGTCACTATAGGTCAGAATCGACTTGACAGCACTTAACAACAACAATGTCTAATGATCATGAACATTTCTTGATCATGAACATTAATGATCATGAATGCCTTCCTTGGAAGTGTCTGTTCATGTCCTATGCTCATTTTAAAATTAGTTTATTTGGCTTTTTCTCATAGAGGTGTTGTTTTTTTCCTATACATTTTAGAGATTAGTCCCTTGACTGATATGTCATTGCAAAATATTTTTTTGAACTAACTTTTCAGTTAAGCATTTCAGCTGTTTGCACCATGCAGGAACTCCCATACACATGCACACTGCTTTGAATTTAAATATAAGTTCAGATATTGTCTTTTAAATTTGAAGTGCTTTGGAATGATAGTCAGCTATGAGATATAATAAGAGGCATTTCTTATAGCAAAATGAAGGAAATTAGGAAAAGATCTTAGGTGGTTCTGAATTAGGGATTTTTTTTTTCAGAGTGGATCATGGAAGACAGAGAAAGTAGGTGAGTTGGGTATTCATTTCCTCGCTGGGCTTCTCTCTTGCAAATAAGAAATCAATATTAATTGTTTCTTAATTATGTAGAGGGCACTTACCGTTCAGGTTACCAGTTCTATTGTATTTCACATGTCCATTGTGAACACAGGCTAAAAGCCTCTCAGAGTGCTATGGAGACACAAGGGAACAGTAATTGCGTACTTAGCCATGGATTTAAGAATTTTACGGTTTAATTGGGGAGATATGCTAGTACAGTACATTAAAGAGCGTCTGAATTACAGACAACTCCTGTTTTTGTTGTTAAGTATAGTTGAATCTGTTCTGAATAATAGTGACTCTATCCTGGTGTTGTGCTCTGGGTAATGCACTGGCCTGAAAAGTTGGTTTGAACCTCAAGGTCAGCAGTTCAAGCTACTCCTAAGAAACACATAGGGTCGCTATGTGTCAGAACTGACTCCATGGCAGGTAACAACAGAGTGTTTCAGCAGATACCTGGTGTGACACTGCAAGTTAATGCGCTGGACTGCCTGCGAGATCGGTTTGAATCGCAAGTTCAGAGGTTCAAGCTCCAGCCACTCTTCAGAAACCCTATACAGGGTCACTATGGGTCAGAACTGACTCGATGGCACTTAACAACAACGATACGGTTTCAGAGGCTTCAAATCTTCTCGGGAGCAGAAAGCCTCATCTTTCTTCTGTGGAGTTACTGGCAAGCTTGAACCACAGACCTTGTGATTCATAGTTCAGTACTTATTGTACAACTCCTACTTGCCCTTTAATGTTATGTAAATTTGGCCTCACTATGAAATAATTGAGCCAACCCCTGTTGTTGTTGTTAGGTACCATTGAGTCGATACTAACTCATAGCGACTCTATGCACAATAGAACAATAAACTGCCCAATCCTAGGCCAACTTCACAGTTGTTACTATATTTGAGCCCATTGATACTGCCGCTGTGCCAGTCCATCTCATTGGTCATCTTCCTCTTTTTCTCTGACCCTCCACTTTACCAAACATGATCTCCAGTGACTGGTCCCGCCTGACAATATATCCAAAGTATGAAAGGTGAAGTCTGGCCATCCTGGCTTCCAAGGAGCACTCTGGCTGTATTTTTTCCAACACAGATCTATTTATTCTTTTGGCAGTCCATGGTACTTCAATATTCTCCTCCAACACCATAACTCAAAAGCATCAATTCTTCTAGTCCTTATTCATGGTCCAACTTTCACACGCATATGAGGTTATTGAAAATACCATGGCTTGGGTCAGGCACATCTTAGCCCTCAAACTGACATCTTTGCTCTTCCACACTTTAAAGAGGTTTTGTGCAGCAGATTTGCCCAATGCAATATGTCATTTGATTTCTTAACTGCTGTTTCCATTGAGTGTTGACGGTTTATCCAAGTAAAATGAAATCACTGATAACGTCAGTCTTTTCTCCATTTAGCCAACCCCTACTGGCAAAAAATTCTGGTTTACAATCACTTTCACTTGCTGCAATGCAGCATTGAAATGATTGAAAAGCCTTTGAACTTTTCTTTCACTAAAGGAAGACTAAATAAGAATCATATGAACCTGTTCTGGCTTATCCACAAATTAAACTAAAAGATACACTTAGGAACACATCTTTGCAAATACTAAATGGTGGTGGTGGTTCTGTGGTATGAGTCGGTTCCAACTCATAGTGACCCTGTATAGGGTTTCTTAGGCTGTACATCTTTATAGGAGCGGACAACTTCATCATTCTCCCTTGAAGCTACTGGTAGATTTGAACTTCATATATTGGGATTAGCAGCCCAATGTGTTACCCACTACATCACCAGAGTGTCTTATAAATACTAAGTAAGATCAATATAAATGAGCAGGTGAGTGATACAGCCTGCCAATGCCCTGGGGAAAAAGAAGAGGCAAGAGATGAGTGTGTGACCAAATAGAAGAGTCTTCAGGAAGGTGGGATTTGGGAAGGACATTGAACAATAGATAGGATTTGGTCAGGTAGAGAAAGAGAGAGACGGTATGTTTCAATGGGGCCACCCTGGAGTAAACTTAATGGACCGTAGAAAGAAATCAAGCACTTCACAGAACCTAAGAGTGCCTAGTGCTGGTAAGGAGCCTGACTTCAGTCATCCTCTAACTTGTAATGCAAGGTGTCCAACGTCAAAAATAACACACAGGAACCCAGAGAGTGAAACAGATGAATTCTTTTCTTCACCTGGGAAACACTTGATCATCTTTCAAGATGGTCTCTGAAAAATCTGTTCCTAACTCTGTACCATCCAATCTACTGCTCCCTACTTTCCCAGGAAATAGGAAGAAAGCTTGTTCACAACCTTCACTTCCATTTTGTTTCCCTACCGAGCTCCTTAGTTGGATATACTGGAACAAATTCAAGAATTGTTTCTTTATCATGTAAAGACCATAAATAGAAAACGTTGTGATTCTAGGTAACCATTAGCAAGATGAAGAATGTCACTGACTTCTTTTAAGATGAGAGTTTATAAGTTTCACTGATTTCCTAATTTGGGTATAGTTTTGCTTTTGTAAAATTGCTGTAAGTACCTAAGTTCAAGCTTAATATAATGCTTGAGTACATAATGGTGTGAAAGTAATAGTATTTCAGAAATTTTTTTTCTTTTAAATTGGGAATTTGATACTAAAAATATATTTCTGGATATTTGTTATAAAATATAGATCCAGTATTTATGAATTCTTGATTTTCAAGACATTCCAAGTATCTGTATATTTATGAGCATTATCCCAATTTATAAATGTTATGAAATATTTCAAATTGTTTTTAAACTCTTACAGACACAAAATATGTTAACAGCGCAACTAAGGACCTTTAATTTTTGGTGTCTGCTATAGGCAGAGTCCTTTAAGGAGTCCTGGTGAGGTGCTGTAGGATAAGCACTGGACTGCTCCTTGGAAACCATGTACATAGTGGCTCTGAGTCAGAATCAACTCGAAGCACTTAACAACAATACCATAGGCAGTAAGCAGTCCTTGGAGGTGCAGATGGTTAACATGCTTGATTTCTAAGTGACAGGTTGGAGATTCAGATCCACCCAGAGGCTCTTAGAAGGAAGGTCTGGTGAGCTGCTTCCCAAGATCAGCCATTGATAACTCTGTGGAGCATAGTTCTATTCTGGAATATGGGTCCCCAGGAGTTGAAGTCAACGTGACACCAATGGGTTCTTGGTTACAGGCAATAATGAACCTTCTGAAGGTGTTTAGTTAGTAAAGTGACAGGGTGAAACAGTGCTTTGGGAAGCTGAATCAGTTAGAGATATTCAGAAATTAAGGTAGACGTTAGGATGTTGGAGATTCTTGGTTAGATGAGTGAGGGAGCAGTTAGGAGATCTCTGGGTGGTATTGTGGATGGTGACACTGTGAGCCAGAGTGGGAAATGCTGCAGGAGTAGAAGGTGGAAAATTGCATATTGGAGGTGGGGGATTTCCCAAAGCAATAATGATTTAATTAAAGTGTCCAATCCAGTTTCCTTGTTTTGCAAATGAGAATAGTGAGGCTCAGAGTAACAAACTGAATGCTCACTGCTAGGGACAAAATTGTAAAAGAGTGTACCCAGTTTAATATAAAACCTGACATGCTTCCAGACACTATTTTTACATCTGATCAAAAGATTCACTGGTGTGCTGTACCCACTAATAGCATCTATATAATACTAAGTGTAAGTGAAAATAGCATTAAATGCACATTATGACTCTGTTGCCTGTGTGCATTTTTAGCTAGAAATCCAATGCACCAAATGGACAGTTCAGATTGTTGGGACAGTTGTAATGGTGCATCATAGAGCCAGAGAGGGAGAGTAGAAGGCACCTGAGAGCTCAGTCAGACCAACTGCATTTTACAAATGAGAAAATAATCTCTGCGAGACAAACCTATTTTCCTAAGGCTACACTAGTAACCATGGCTAAAAACCCATGTCTTCAACCCTTCAATTCAGTGCCTTCTGCCAGGAGGTTGTTTGATCATTACTGAAGCCATTATGCTAACTTTTGTGATTCAGTTGATTGCTTAGTATTTTTGTACCCCTTGAAACTAAATCATGAGCCATATCTCCATGACTGTGGCAGTGTCTTTAGAGACTAAGAGAAGTGGGCACGGTCTATATGGTGGACTGGATCTTTTCATAGCAGGCATCAGATAAGATCTTTAGGTTAGAAATTCCTCAAGGTTACAAAGTTGCATTTGTATCACAGAGCACAACACCTGGAATATATTAGATATGCAATAAACGTGTCAAACGAGTTGTCTAAATTCAAAGGTGGAACGTTGGGGTGCTGCAGGATAAGCATTGGACCACTAGCCACTAAGCTGCAAGCTCAAACCAACCAGCTGTTCTGTGGGAGAAAGATAAGCCTTTCTACTTGTATAAAGATTTTGTTGTTGTTAAGTGGAGGGTCAGAGAAAAAGAGTAAGACCCCAACGAGATGGATTTTCCAAGTGGCAGCATCTATGGACTCAAGCATGGCAATAGTAGTGAGGTTGGCCCAGGATTGGGCAGTGTTTCGTTCTGCTGTGCATAAGGTTGCTATGAGTTGGTAAGGACTCGATGGCACCTAACAACAACAACAACAACAACAAGTGCTATTGAGTCAGTTCTGACTCATAGCAACCCTGAATAGGGTTTTCATGGAGCAGCTGGTGAGTTTGAACCACTGATCTTGTGGTTAGCAGTCCAGTGCTTATCCTACAGCTCCACACAAGAAGTCCTGTAGAGATTTACAAGGTTGCTATGAGTTGGAATAGACTTTATGGTACCTAACAACAACAAACTCAAAGGCTATTTTTAAGCATAGTCTCTTTTCTTCCATTTTAAAAGTAAATTATCTGTCAGAGATACTTTGGCTGTCTACTTTGCCCATATGTAGACATGCACTAAGAGTCACATGAGTGTCTCTCTCTCTGTCTTTTTAAATAGGACATAGCAGAGAGGGTTGTCAGCTGATAAAATAAGAATAAACTGTGAGTGCTGGCAATGCCCTGATCTGCATATGACCCCGGGCTGGAATGCCAAAACGATGAACTTTCAAGGTCTGCTAGTCCAGTGACCTCAATATATAAAGGGCATTTCTTTCTAGAAATAAGCTTTAAGCTCCTTATTTCTAATCTGATACACATACACTCACAATCTCTCTCTTTCTCTTTCACACACACACATACACACTTTTGTGAACTCCTAAGAAGGTGTAAGGAATCCTGGTGTGGTCCTGTGGGATAAGCACTGGACTGCTAATTGCAATGTCTGCCATTCAAACTCACCAGCTCCTCCTCAGAAACCCTATAGAGGGTCGCAGTGAGTCAGAACCCACTGGATGCCACTTAACCACCACAAAAGCATGAAGGTGGAAAGGAGTCTTGTTGGCACAGTAGTTAAGAGCTTGGCTGCTGGCTGACAAGTCAGCGGTTAGTACCCACCAGCTGCTCTGCAGGATACAGATGAGGCAGTCAGCTTCCCTAAAGATTACAGCCTTGAAAAAGCCCTGGGAAAAAACCTACTCTGACCGACACAGGGTTGCTGTGAGTCTAAAAGGACTCGATTGCAATGTGTGGGTTATTTTTTTATATTTCTCTTTTATGAAGATGTATGCCTATACATTGTTTTTCTGCATAGTCTTAAAAATTACCCTATGCCATGTATTGGAAATGCAAAATCTTTTTTCTTAGGGACCACCTTACGCTACCATGAAAACTTCTGGACAATCAGATTATTGACTAACCCATGACTTTGCTCTTCCTCTGATTAGTTCCCTGAAAGAAATCATAAGACCTCCTTAATACCTAGAGGCCTTCAGAGGCCTCAGTGGTCATAGAAGCCATTTTTCCTGAAATGTCATGCCCCGCCCCTGAGCATTATCAATGGAGATCACTGTTTGCATCAGATATTTAAGAAGAATAAATACAAAAAAGGAAAGAAGTTTAAAGCTTCTTTAAGAAAAGTGGAAGTTCATCTGTGGGCTATGTGTCATAAGAAGATTATTTTATAACTTTCTTTCATGGACTGGATGACTAGAAAAAAATGTTTCTGTGGTACAACCCATGTAAGAAATGTTTTTTAGTATTGTCATGTGCTGGTACTGATAAAATGATCTTCTTTTTAGTGTATAATGGGCACACAGTACACATGTGAGCAACTAGGGTCATCAGTCCCCTACAGTGGGAGACCCTTGACTTTCTTTCATTTTTCTAAATGCTTCGGGAACATTGTTTCCTTACAACCTGCAGTGCTAATGGCATGGTACACAGAACAGCCTAGAAAATAACCTTGAGCTCAGAATTAAGAATAAGTCCAAAGTGTTCTTTGAGGTACATTGACTTGTGTCTTCTTAAATATACGCCATTTTCAGCATCTTATTCCTTCTAAGAAAAGGTGACATATTAAATACACACATATTAAATACACACCAAACATCATTTTAATGTATATGACTATAAGAATCTTGACATTAATAAATTCCCAGATGAGAACAGAAAGCCTCTAGCTGGTTACATACTTGAAGGGTTTTTGTTTTAAAAAGGATGAGCCCAGTCTTCATTAGCTACTGTTTGGGGCAGCCTCTAGTAGAGAGAATTAGAAGTAATAGGATTTTGTTCACCATTTTTAGTCATCTGGAAAGCCTGTAATTTTTCATCACAAACTCTGGTCTGGAATTCTGATTTCAGAATATTGGTCATAATGTCTTTCATATTTTTGAATTTGCTGGGGAAATGGAAAGCAAGCTGAAGCACCAGATAGCTCTAATGTACGGTGCTAAATGCTTTACATATATTAATTAGTTTCTTCTACATGACTGCTCTGAGAGGTGCATATTATTACCATTTTGCAGATGACAATGGCAAAGCTTAGAGTGCTTAAGAAACTCTGTCTGTATTGCCAGTATTCAATTAGAAAATTAAGGATCAGAGCAAACTGATACCGGCTCATTCTGATAGATCCCCAAACTCCAATATCATCTGTTTCTTCTCTCTTTTAAATAACAGAGAGCCTTCATTGTTCAATAATAGATTGCAAACTATTCAATGGTAGAGATTTAGTTCATTGTTGTGTTTCTGGCAACTAGACCAGCTACTGGCCTTTGCAAAGTAGATATCCAGTTAATAGCTATTGAATTTTGTTGAATAAGATGCTCCTGGTACATAAGTCTGAAGGAAGGATAGTACAAGACTGGTTAATAGTTGAAAGCATGTAATGGTGGAAAATGGGCATTGACCAT
This sequence comes from Chrysochloris asiatica, assembly GCF_000296735.1. Taxonomy (NCBI): domain Eukaryota; kingdom Metazoa; phylum Chordata; class Mammalia; order Afrosoricida; family Chrysochloridae; genus Chrysochloris; species Chrysochloris asiatica. The sequence goes on from NW_006408681.1 coordinate 7,358,328, forward strand.
GGATTTAAACAGATCAGGTCTGAATCCTGGTTTCCTGAACTTACCCTTTGTGTTATTTGAACAAGTTACTTAGCCTCTCGAAGTCCCAAATTTCTCATTTGAAAAAATGGTGATAATAATTTTACCTTCCTGGATATTTATATGTATCACAGTTCTGATGGTTAGTAAACATAGAATACATGTTAACTATTATTATTTCCCCTAGTTGAAGTCGATTGTGGATAACCTTTTAACATTTGATATAATTTACTAATTTATTATATTTATTGTTTATCATCTGTCTGCTCATTAAAGTATAAGCTTCATGAGAGCAGAGCAGCTCATGTTTCAGTCATTATAATTCCAAGTGTCTAGGCCAACGCTGTCAAATAGAACTTTCTGTAATGATGGAAATGTTCTATGTTGGCCCTGTCCAGTGCAGTAACCAATAGCCATGAGTGCTTTTAGAACCTTGGAAATGTAGTTAGCGAGTGAGACTGATACAATTGTTTAGTTTTGATGAATTTAAAATTGAATTTAAATAGCTGCATGTGGCTAGTGGATAAGACAGGGGAGTTTCAAGCAGTTCATAGGAAAATGAAATTGAAAATGGGAATTTTTCTACCAACTTTTTGAAGTTCCCTCATACATTAGACAGCACAGGTCTAGAATATTACATGGTACCCAGAATTTATGAATTCAACACATTACTTCCTGGGCATTAAATGAAGAACAAAATTGCATGATTAGGTGCTTACCACACTCTTTAAAGACTATCAATAGAGGACTTAACTAAGCATACTGTTCATCCTAGAGCCCTCAAGAAGTTTCAATCTATGATTCAGTTTGCAGTTTTAATCAGTTTATGATCTGTATTTCTTTTTGGTAACAGGTCAAGAAAGATTTGGAAACATGACACGGGTCTATTACCGAGAAGCTATGGGTGCATTTATTGTCTTTGATGTCACCAGACCAGCCACATTTGAAGCAGTGACAAAGTGGAAAAGTGATTTGGACTCAAAGTTAGCTCTCCCTAATGGCAAACCAGTTTCTGCAGTTCTCTTGGCCAACAAATGTGATCAGGGGAAGGATGTACTTATGAACAATGGCCTCAAGATGGACCAGTTCTGCAAGGAGCATGGTTTCGTAGGATGGTTTGAAACATCAGCAAAGGTAATGTAACCTTAAAGGATAAATGCAATGTAGGTAAGAGTCTCAAAGAAAATAGCACATCATCATCATCATTATCACCATATGTGTTTGCCTAGTGATTAATATTTCTCAAACTATGTTAAGCTCTTTCTATGCCATTGATTCTTGTGATCAAGTGATGATGTGGGCAGGGCAGGAATTATTATGTACAATTTAAGATAATTGGAACTAAAGGAGCCAAGCAACTTTTCCGTGGTCACATTGATAATAATTAATCATTGCTCTTGTGTACTGAGTATTTATTATGTAATATGCATGTTTTACATGTATTTCCTCTGATTGCTTTTAACTGCTGTCAAGTCAGCCCTGATGCATGGCAACCCCTGTCGTGAACCATTCCTATCATCAGTTGCAGATCAAACTTCTGTGATTTGTTTGATTTTCATTGACTGATTTTCCAAAGTAGATCTCCAGGCATTTCTTCCTAGATCATCTTACTTTAGAAGTTCTGCTGGAACCTGTTCAGCATCATAGCATCACATGAGCCTCTACAGACAGATGGGTGGTGACTGTACTTGAGACACACAGACTGATAATTAAATCTGAGTCTCATGTAGGGTAGGCATTGAACCACCTATGCCCTCATAAGTAGGATCGTTAAGAGATGGGTCTCAAATTCAGTGGGTCACTTCTTTATTTGTAATTTCTTAATTTACTCCATCAGCATTTAATAATACTTCTATCGATCAGAACTGTGAAAAGTGAAAAGATAGCAAGAACATAGAACTATCACATAGAGGAAACTGAGATAGTGGGGGGACAGAGAGAATATGGCAAGTCCAAAAGTGAAGACCATAGCATTATATGGTTGGCTGGCAGCAGAGTAGCAGGAAGTGGGGTAGAGGCAAGACCAGAATAAAAGATTTGATGGGAGGATTTTGTACTTCTGCCTCACATTACTGTCCGATTTGTCAACTATATTGTTTTTGTTCTGGCCTCTTTTTTGTTTATCTTTTTATTTCTCAGTATTAGAAAAACAATTCTTGTGGGAATTTTTTTTTTAAATCTCAAAAAAAAAAAATTTAGCTAAGAAGGAAATAAAGACAACTTGAAATACAGCAAGCAAGGACAGGTATAACTATTTTAATGCATTTTTCTGTATTTTATATGTATGTTTTTAGGATTATATTCTACATACAGTTGGTTTGTTGTTCGTTTGTTTTTTAATTTAGGTATGCTTTATTCAAGTTTAATGTTCATTCCATGCTGTGTTTCAGTAAGAACAATACAGATTCTGTATCTGTGGCTTCAGTCAGATATCCAGTAGTACAAATTAGCTTCAAGTTACACAGACTGAAAGAAAGAGGTTGAGCGAGTGAAGAAGGGCAGGAGTGGGGGCCCCAGAGGGAGAGGGAAGGAGAAGAAACAGAATTGAACACAAAGGCAGGCTTTTCCATACCACCTTCAATGCTAACCTGCTTCAGAGGGTGAATAATAGTAGGCAAGAATGAGCAGCCATGGATTGTTGAACTGTTATATACATACAGTTTTATATCTTGATTTTTCTACTTTTATTTATTTATGGAGAATAAATATTAAAATTTTAGAAGCAAAAATACTGGGCTAGTGGTTTGGGATTTAGCTGTGAGCTGCTCCTTGGAAACCCTATACTGGGTTGCTATGAATTGGAACCGACTCAACGGCACTTAACAACAGTACAACAAACATAGTCAAGGAGTCCTGGTGTGGTTCTGTATATAAAGCAATGGTTCTCAAAGTCAGTTTGAAATGCAAGGTGGTAGTTCAAACTCACTAGCCACTCATGGGAAACTCTATACAGGGCTGCTGTGAGTCAGAACAGACTTGATGACACTTAACAACAGCAACAATAAGATAGGCATAAAGAGCTCTGGTAGTGTAGTGAGTTATGAATTGTGCTGCTAACCTGAAGGTCAGCAGTTCGAATCTACCAGCCACTCCACAGGAGAAAATGAAACTTTTTATTCCCATAAAAATTTACATATTTGGAAACCCATATAAGGCCACTATAAGTAGGAAAAGGAGCTCTGGTAGCATAGTGGTTGCAAATCTCAAGGTCAGCAGTTCGAAACTACCAGCTGTTCCGTGGAAGAAAGATGAGGCTTTCTGCTCCTGTAAAGATTTACAGCCTCAGAAATGTTGCTATGAGTCGGAACTGACTCCATGGCACATAACAATAACAACAATAAGTAGGAAACCACCCGACAGCACACAACTGCCATCATCACCACAACTAAGTTAGGCATTGTCACTGTAATAATGGAATTCACATGTAGATCTTCTTGTGAACCTTAGTGCACATCATTAGGAAATAATGTGAAAATATAATGAGAATGGACACTATTCCAGTAGGCTAGAAAGGAGGGATTTATGCTGGAGAACAGAATGGTCCAATTTGCACTGAGCACTGTGGAATGATAGATTGTGGGGCGTGATCCTCGAGACAAAGTGACATGATGATTACTGTGTTTCTGCGGGAAACATTGATGACTTGTTGTTAGGTGCCATCAAGTCAGTACTGACTCATAGTGACCCTATGCCCAACACGAAACATTGCCCGGTTCTGGGCAAACCTCACAATTGTTGCCACACTTGAGCCCATTGATGCTGCCATATTGCCAGTCCATCTTGCTGGGGGTCTTCCTTTTGTTCTCTGACCCTCCATCTTACTAAACATGATATCCTTCTCCAGCAACTGGTCCCTTCTGACAGTATCTCTGAAGTATGAGAGATGAAGTTTGGCCATCCTGACTTCCAGGGAGCACTCTGGCTGCACTTCTGTTTGTTCTTTTGACAGCCCATGGCTCTTTAAATATTTTCCTCCAACACCATAACTCAAATGCATCAATTCTTCTATGGTTTTCCTTATTCACTGTCCAGCTTTTGCATGTATATGAGGTTATTGAAAATACCATGTCTTAGGTCAGGCACACCTTAGTCCTCAAGCTGACATCTTTGATCTTCAACACTTTAAAAAGGTCTTGTGCAGCAGATTTGCCTAATGCAGTACGTTGTTTGATTTCTTGACTGCTGCTTCCGTGAGTGCTGGTAGTTGATCCAAGAAGAATGAAGTCCTTGACAACTTCAATCTTTTCTCTGTTAATAAGAATGTTGTTTATTGGTCCAGTGGTGAGGACTTTTGCTTTCTTTACATTGAGATATAATCCATACTGAAGACTGTGCTCTTTGATCTTCATCAGTAAATGTTTTAAGTCCTCTTCACTTTCAGCAAGCAAGGTTGTATCATCTGCATATCGCAGGTTGTTAACGAGTCTTCCTCCAATCCTGATGCCATGTTTTTCTTTTTATAACCCAGCTTCTCAGATTATTTGCTCAGCATACAAGTTGAATAAGTATGGTGAAAAAATACAACCCTGTCACACACCTTTTTTAATTTTAAGCCATTCAGTGTTCCCATGTTCTGTTTGAATTACTGCTTCTTGGTCTAGGTACAGATTCCTCATGAACACAATTAAGTGTTCCGGAATACTCATACTTTGCAATGCTGTCCATAGTTTGTCATGATCCACACAATTGAAATCCTTTGTGTAGTCAATAAAGCACAAGTAAACATCTTTTTGGTATTCTCTGCTTTCAGATCCATCAGACATCAGCAATGATATCCCTCATTCCACATCCTCTTCTGAATCCAGCTTGAACCTCTGGAAATTCTCTATCAGTGTATGCTTGTAGCCATTTCTGTATTACCTTTAGTAAAACTTTACTCACATGGGCCACTCGTCTGGCAGTTTGTCATACTGTTGTGGCTTGTGAGTTGTTGTGATTCTGGAATCTATGCCACCAGTATTTTAAAAACCCACACGTCATCTATGGTAGACAGGTTTCAGATGAGCTTCCAGATGAAGACAGACTAGGATGAAGGAGTGATGAACTACTTCTGAATATTTAGTCACTGAAAACCTTATGAATAGCAGAGAAACACTGTCAGATACAGTGTCAGAAATGAGCCCCTCAGGTTGGAAGGCACTCAAAATGCAACTGGGGAAGAGCTGCTTCCTCAGAGTAGAGTTGACTGCGATGACTTGAATGGAGTAAAACCCGTGGGGGTAAAACCCGCATGACCTTTGTTTGCTGATGGGGCACAACTCAAAATGAAGAGAAACAGCTATAAAAATCCATTAATAATCAGAACATGGAATGTATGAAGTATGAATCTAGGCAAATTGGAAATTGTCAAAAATGAAATGGAACACATAAACACCGATACCTTAGGCATTAGTGAGCTGAAATGGACTGGTATTGGCCACTTTGAATCTGACAACCACATGGTTTACTATACCAGAAATGACAAAGTGAAGAGGAATGGTGTTGCATTCATTTTCAAAAAGAACATATCCAGATCAGCCATGAGGTACAACTCTGTCTGTGATAGGATAATATCTCTGCGCCTACAGGGAAGATCAGTTAATAACACTATTATTCAAATTTACACACCAACCACTAAAGCCAGTTTGGACGAAATAGAAGAATTCTACCAACTTCTTCAATCTGAATTAACTAGGTTAGCGACTATGAAGACTGGAAAGAAAACAAAAATCAGTTCATAGTTCAATGAGGTAGAAAATGATGGATATTGTATCCAGAATCACTGTGACATGAGAATATCTCTAAAGTGCAAATCTAACAAGATTAAGCAGCTTCTTTTTTGAGGGATGATGGAGAGGGAGAAGAGGGAAGTGATACTGCTTTTCTGAGGGATGATGGAGAGGGAGAAGAGGGAAATGATACTATTTTTTTGAGGGATGATGGAGAGGGAGGAGAGGGAAGTGATACTTCTTTTTTGAGGTATGATGGATAGGGAGAAGAGGGAAATGATACTGCTTTTTCTCTTATAGCAGTAATGTTCTTGTTTCATCCATTCCACCGAATTCTCAATGCCTTTCTTTTCTCTCACTGGTCACTGTGTGTGCCCACCTGTTGGAAAGTCGTTACTCCATAGTTCCTAGCTTCTTAACCTCCATTATGAGGTCCCAGCAATTCTTCTTTCCTTATAAACTCCCTTATTTCCCCTACTATAATTCTACCTTTGATTCTGGATCCATCATTTTCTACTTCTTAGTTATTGGTTTTTATATTTGAAGGTTGCATAGGAAGACAGATAGGTGGAACAAAATTCGCAGTCATGATTTTTGTTGTTGTTAAGTGCCATTGAGTCAGTTCCAACTCCAAGCAATTCTATATAGGGTTTTTGAGGAGCGGCTGGTAAATTTGAACCAATGACCTTGTAGTTCAAACTGACCTTGTGGTCCAGTGCTTATCCTACAGTGCCACACCCTTTAAGAAATAATTTCAAAATATGGTAAGATTCACTTATTCTCGTTTTCTCTTAATTCCACATTCAATTTCATTCCACAGCTCTTGTATATTCCTTCAAATTATTAATATTTTTTTCCCAAAAAGAGTAGTTTGCTAACTCAGAAGCTTCTAGGGACAGAGGGACAGAAGTAAAAGAAGAGGATTTTGGAGAAATCCTTGTCTTCATTGGTTACTTTATATCTTAAGGGGATACTAGCCTGAATTACCCACATTTGAAGGGGAGTGGAGTATTCCATTATTTGTTCATTTATTTATTCAACAAATATTGTTTTAGCTGCTGTTGTGTGCCAGGAAAATGTTCTCGAAGATGGGAATGCATCAGTTTATAAAATAGACAGAATTTTGTTTTCATGATCAACAGTTAACTTCACCTACAAAGTGTAAGTAAAATATGCAATGCTTTGGATACTGGTAAGTGCTAGAAAAAAAAGGAAAGAAAGAAAGGAAGGAAGAAGCCTATGAATTTGTGGGGAGAGTTAAAATTGTGAGTCAAAGGACCTTTTTGACATACTCTCTTACCTTGGACTTTTCTTCATCAACCATTGCAGAGCCAAACTCAGTCTGCTGAAGGGCATGTCCTTGGGCTCCTAGTGACCCTACTGACAGTATAGAGTTGCCCCATAGAGGTTTCTAAGGCATACTTTTTATATTTTTATTTTTATTGTGAATTGAGTGATAGTTTACATGGGAGAACATCAGCTTTACATTTATCCTATCGTATTTCATTTCATTGCAATGATTACAATACCCTCCATGCATCATCAAACAACCAAAGTGAGCACCCGCAAGCCTGCCCCCCGGCCATCAACACACAGCACCTCTCCCTCCCAGAGTCCAGAACCCCCAGCTGCTCCATCTTTCCACATCATCGTCTCTACCTCCATCTCTGGCGTCACTGCTTCTCTGGATAGGGTCCCGCACTCCACTCTTCTCCCTTGATGGTTCCAGGGTCCTCTGCTCCTGGACTGCAAGATTAACCACTTCCATCTTTTTGTTACAAAATGTCTACGTTTATATTTGCAACACTCACAGTCAATCCTGATAGCAATTATTCACTATTGAACCACAAAAATTTTATTCCCATCTCCTTTCATCAGCCCCATCCAGACAGGTTGGAAACAACTCTGTGGAGATTCTACCTTCCCCTGCGTCCTCTGGAACTAGGCTCCGTCTTGAAAGTTTGTAAGCCAGTCACTTCTTGCCTTTGTAGGCCCTCCCCCCCATTTTGCGTAGCCAATGTCTAAGTTGCCCATCCCTATCAACCCTGAGTACTGAGGGGCTGGAAATGATCCTTGCTGTAAAGATTTGTTCCCTCTTTTGAGCTACTACATCTGGTAGTGGATTACTCTTTTTTTCCTCTTCTTTCTTCCTCTAGTCAAGTCCTGATCATCCAGCCATTGAAGCCAGGTCAAATGGGTACTATCTATCTGCTGGTATGAGTGTTCTTGTGCATCTCCCTGACTTCATATCAGCTGAACGTTTCACTCTCTGCTCTAGTTCTAAGGCGTACTCTTACAAGAGCAAATAGCCATGCCTTTCTCCCAAAGGGCAGCTGCACATGTTATTCCACCAGAGCTCCTTGCTTAAGGGCAAATGTTTATTAATTTAAGCCCTGACTATTCCAGGGCATAGAGCTGTGGGTTAATGTGCTGGACTACAAAATCAGTTTGAACTGCACAATCGGTGCTTCAAGCTCACCAGCTTCTCTTTGGAAACCTATTCAGGGTCTCTATGGATCAGAACCAATTCGACAACATTGAACAGCAACAATGTTCTGGGGCACTGAATTTCTAATCTAAATCCCTGCAAGTGTAAACTTTGAGCAGGTTTGTACAGAGGTGAGACATTTCACAATCCTATAGTGCACTGATATAGTGCATTAGGTAAATGTGCTGCACATGACCTCTTTACAGTGTTTAAGAACAAAGATGTCAGTTTGAGGACTAAGGCGCTCCTGACACAAGCCATGGTATTTTCAATAGCTTGTGAAAGTTGGACAGTGAGTAAGGAAGACCATAGAAGAATTGATATATTTGAGTTATGGTTTTGGGGAAGAATATTAAAAAGTAGCATGGAATGCTAGAAGAACAAACAAATCTGTCTTGTAAGAACTACAGCCAGTATCTCCTTAGAAGCCAAGAAGGTGAAACTTTGTTTCTCATACTTCAGACATATTATCATGAGGGACCAGTCTCTAGAAAAAGGAATTCATGCTAGGTAAAGTGGAGGGTCACTGAAAAAGAGGAATACCCTCAATGAGATGGATTGACACAGTGGCAGCAGCAGTGGGCTGAAGCTTAGCAATTATGAGGATAATTCAGGACTGGGCAGTATTTTGTTCTGTTGTACATAAAGTTGCTATGAGTCATAGTAGACTCGATGGAACCTAACAACCAAGAATGCATTGAAATTCTATCATAACCAAGATGGTAGGGTACAAGGTCTCACTGTAATATGTAGAATCCACATCCACCATTTCTCTTACTTCCAAATCTATTTCTTAATAATGAAAATGACTTCGTTGTGTCAGATTAGTATTCAAAATCAGCAACTCAGGATCAATACTGCAGCACTGACAAGTTGGACTACCTAACAGCTCAGGAAGTCTTCCTAAAGAAAGCTTTGCTTACTTTCTGAGTATAGCATTTACAAAACCGAATCTGATCTAACTGTCTGCCTGAAGCTAACATGGCAGCATTTGGGATCAGCTTTCATTTTATTCCTTGACTGTATTGGGCATCAAGGAACAATTATCACAGAGATCTTTCTCCTGGACATGAATTTACTAACAAGTAAAGTTGCTTGGCTAACATGATTATCACTCTGGTGATAAACATCTGATTTCCTTTATTTATGCCTCTGAAATTTCTCATGAGCTGAAGACTGTGACTTCTGCTTTTGTCCCCATCCTAAAGAATTCCTGTAGGTATTTACCATTATCTTGGCCATTTCTGAAGCTGAAACTAGCAGGGTGTTAGAAAAGTCTGTCAGTGAGACTAGCTCTTCTTTTGCTACTGACCCCACTGCAAATGGGAATGCCCTCTTTGTTCTCCAGTCTTCTCATGTAGCTTTCTGTGAGTTTTCATGCCCAGCACCATTGCTGGGACAATCATGGTAGCCCTTGACTGTCTAGTGAATTAAAAATTTTTTAAATGAAAGATTCGATGTCTGCCAGTTCAGATTTTTCACATCACCTCTCCTAGTATTTTAATCAAAGGAGAAAATAGCAGTCTTTCCTAAGTGTTTACTTGAATTCCTCTTGTTGTTGTTAGTTGCTGTCAGGTTGATACCAACTCATGGACAGAAAATGTATAGTAGTTATTGCAGTGGCGATAGGTCAAAAACCTTTTGGGCTTATACTTGCTTGCCCCGCATAATTGATAACACCCCATGTCATTCCTGGTTTGCAATTTACATTTACATTGTTGCTGTTGTTAGGTGCCATCAAGTCAGTTCTGACTAATGGTTGTTGTTGTTGTTATATGCTGTGGAGTCAGTTCCGACTCATAGCGACCCTGCACAGGGTTTCCAAGGCTGTAAATACTGACAGGAGCAGAAAGCCTCATCTTTCTCCAGTGGAACAGCTGGTAGTTTCGAACTGCTAACCCTGAGGTTCACAGCCCGATTCATAACCACTAAAAGTGACCCTCTGCATAACAGAATGGAACACTGACTGATCCTCTGCCATTCCCACAACTGTTGTTAAGCTCGAGTCAGCTCATGTCATTGGAGGTCATTCTCTTTTTCGCTGACCATCCACTTTACCAAGCATATATCTTCCCCAGGGACTGGTCTTTCTTATAATATGTCCAAAGTATGAGAGACAAAGTCTTGCCATACTGGCTTCTAAGGAGCATTTTGGCTGCACTTCTTCCAAGACAGATTTTTTGGTTCTTCTGACAGTCTATGGTACTTTTAATATTCTTCTGTGGCATCATAACTCAGATACATCAGTTCTTCTATGTTGATGCTATTCAGTGCCATCGAGTTGGTACCAACTCATAGTGACATTATGCACAATAGTGTATAACATTGCCTGGCCTTGTGCCAGCCCTCACAATCAATCGTTGCGTACTTGAGACCATTGCTGCTTCCATTGTACCAATCCATCTTGTTGGGGGTCTTCCCCTTTCTCACTGACCCTCCACTTTACCAAGCATGATGTCCTTCTCCAGGGACTGATCCCTCATGATACATCTGTCTGAAATATGAGAGATGAAGTCTGGCTGTGTTGGCTTCTAAGGAGCATTCTGGTTGTACTTCTTCCAAGACAGATTTGTTTGTTCTTCTGGAAGTTCATGGTACTTTAATATTCTCCTCCAGTACCATTACTCAATTGTATCGATTCTTCTATTATCTTTCACTGTCTGACTTTCACATGTTGCTTTGGTCACCCTGAAAATCACAAGCTCAATTCTTACTCTTTATACTGTAATTTAACTCTAATCATGGCTGTTCCTGTGTTCAAACCCAATAGAGAGTGTAGAATTGTCCATTTAGAATTAAGTCCTGCTCTGCTCATGTTAGTGTATCATGAAAGTGTGTAGTTCTATCTTCTGGGCCCATTTCAGTGACTAGATTTTGCTACTTGCTGCCAATTTTTACCTGGAGCATTATTGATGCCCACTGCCTCCAACTCCACCTGCTTTTGGGATTGACTCTCTTAGAACTTTGTCCATACCAACCGCCTTTCAGAATTGCTGTGATCATTAAATGGGGTAATGTATGTATGTTATCAGATATATTGTTTCTGCTCTCACCATCCTTATTATGTTTCCACACACCAAAATTATTATGTTTCCACATTCCACAACTACTAATCTGGATGTTGATGCACACAGTTACACTCCCATGGAGGGTTCTGTTTCTGTAATTTGGTCCTCTGAATCTGCTCCATCCTTCCCTTACAGCACAATGGTTCAAGTGTGACTGTGTAGAAACAGGATGGCTGGAAAATGCCAGAGTAGGTGGAAAATAATAGAGCACATTGCCTCTATTCCATAGAGGTGACAAGGATCAAATTAACAGAAAGAACTGTGGCGTTCTGTGCTCTTTGCCCCCTCCATCCATATCATGTGCTCTGGACAGGTTTTCTGTGATGTTAACATTCTATGTGTAATGATCTGAAAGAGAGGGACTGCTTTCCCCAGGAAGAAACGTTTTAATATTTTTACTCAATTTTGGTCTCTCTCTTGATGTTAAAAAGAAAAGTGTTGATGATTGTCCTTCTGCTAGGAAAAGGAGTGTGCCCAGTTGTGTTCTCTTTAAGAACTTGTTAGCTATTTAGTGAGAGAAGTGGGTGTTTCTCAGTGTAATTGATATGTTTCATATTTTATGGGTGTTCAGCAACTATTAAATATATTTACTATCTTGGGGGAAGTTTCAGTCATGGGAGACTTACCTTCCCAGGGAAGAATTCATAATTCATAAAACTTTCTTGTTTGACTTCCTCTGCATCTAGAGACAGGCATATGGCTTAGATTCAGTCAGTCAGACTGAGGTGAGAGTGAGCAGCTTGAGGAAGAAGGCACTGTGCAGAATCCATGCTTTTTCTGAGGAGGTAGCGGGAAAGCAGCCCCAGTTTTGGCAGACAGCAGGCTTTACAGAATCCTATTCTTCGCATAGACACAGCCTTGGTGGTGCTTCCAGGTACAGCTTGATTCAAGTTGCATTCCTGAGAGCTTTATAAATGATACGACCTACTGCTCAATGGTGAAGGAAAGCAGTGTCCTCACTTGTTGTTGTTGTTGTTAGGTGCCATTGAGTTGGTACTAACTCATGGCAACCTTATGCACAACAGAATGAAACAGTGCCTGATCCTGGGCCAACCTCACAGTTGTTGATGCTGCCACTTTGCCAATCCATCTTGATGGGGGTTTTCCTCTTTTTCTCTGATCCTCCACCTTACCAAACATGATATCCTTCTCAAGCTACTGGTCCCTCCTGATAATGTGTCTGAAGTATGAGAGACGAAGTTTGGCCATCCTGGCCTCCAAGGAGCACTCTGGCTGCACTTCTTTCAACACAGATCTATTTGTTCTTTTGGCAGCCCATGGCACTTTCAATGTTCTCTTCCAACACCGTAACTCAAATGCATCAATTCTTCTTTGGTGTTCCTTATTCACTGTCCAGGTTTTGCATGCATATGAGGTTATAGACGCTTTTATTTCTGGAAGCTTGTGGTCACGCCTGATTCTCTAGTTTCCTGAGTAATTTTGAAAATGATCCAGTTTTGCTTGAATAAATTCCTAATCATATTTAACCAACCAGCATCAGCTTCTGTACTTTGGAACTGAGAATGCACATTAAAGCTATAGGGCTTCATATATTTGAGAAAATTGAGTTCAAAACTGCTTTCTTTTTTGCAGGACTTATCAGTACCTTTGCTTTTCTAATGTACATTATATGTCCAGAGTATGAAAGACAAAGTTGCCATGGTCACTTTTTTGGGGTATTCTGACTGTACTTCTTCCAAGACAAATTTGTTTGCTTTTCTGCAGTCCATGGTACTTTAAATATTTTCCTCCAACACTATAATTCAAATGCATTAAATTTTCTGTGGTCTTCCTTATTCACTGCACAGTTTTCACATGCATATGAGGTGATGTGAGAATACCATGGCTTGGGTCAGCCTCCTCTTAGTCCTCCAACTGATATCTTTGCACTTTAACACTTTAAAAAGGTGTTTTGCAGCAAACTTGCCCAGTGTAATACATTTGACTTTTTTTTCTTTAAGTTTTTATTGTAGTTTGAGTGACAGTTTACAGGGCAGATCATCTGTTTTACATTCAACAAATCATACAACATGTTTCATCACAATTATTACGTTCCCTCCATTTACCATCAGTTAACAGTTTTTCTCTCTATTCACTTTAGCTGTTTTAAAAAACAAACAAACAAACAAACAAACAAACAAACAAACAAACAAACACTCAGACGTATATAATAATTTATACCACCAAAGGACACATTTTGCATGTCTGCCTCATGGCTACCATCTCTTAGCTCCTCTCTTCCCATGAATCTAGAGTCCCCAGTCACCCCCCACCCCCACCCATGTCCCCATCTCTGTCTCCATCTCTGGTGTCGCTGCTTCTCTGGATAAGGTCCCACATTCCACTTGCACTCTTCTTCCTTGATGGTCCTAGAATCCTTTGTTTCTGGACTAAAAGATTAACTGCTCCCCTATTTTTGTTACAAAACTTCTACCATTACAATTGTGTCACAATTAGTCATGATAACAGTTACTCACTATTGAATCATAAGAATCTTAGCCACATCTCTTTTAACCAGACCTATATAGACAAGATGACAACTATTCAGTGGGGACTCTTTCTTCCCCCCCACACTCTTAAATTAAACTCCCTTTGGAAACCTTGTAAGCCAGTCACCTCGTACCTTTATTGCCCCCTCATTTTAGGTAGCCAATGTCTAAATTTCCCCTCTCTATATACCCTGTGTACACAGGGAATAGCATTGATACTTGATATGAAGACTCCTTCCCTCTCTGTTGGTATTTAGAGTTACTACCTTCATGACTCTAGATCAAATTCATCAAATTGTAGCAATTTACCCTTGTTTGGGTTATCAAAAATTGCTGTATATATATATATATATTTTAATCTTCCTCTAGTTGAGTTCTGATTATCAAGCCCTTGAGGCTAGGTCAAATGGATACTATCTGCAAGTTTGGGTATTCTTGTGCATCTTCCGTCACTTCATATCAGCTGGGTGCTTCACTCTCAGCTCTAGCCTTCTGTGACTATGTCTTTGTCCATGGGCTCAGGTGTTCCCAGGTCTCACCATACTTCGGACCAACCAGCCTTTCTTCTTCTCTCTCTCATCTCCAGGACAATGGGAGTCTATGGCCCATGGTTGAACTCAACCCATTTCTTCATTGCTACCTTTCCCCCTTTTCCACTCACCGGTAGACCAGTGTGGCCATCAGCAAGTTTACATGCCTGCTCATGTGTTCCCTTTGAATTTAGAGGGGTGTTTGTCCTGAAGGAACTTGATTGTTTGCCTTGAGGGCTTTCCGGCAAACAGCTTGCTTATTCTTGTGGTAGCCAGTCATATTGCCATTTTGCTTTGGGTTTTTCCTGATGATCTTTCTTTGAAGATTCATCTTCTGTCACTCTATCTGTTCCAGGCTGGTCTGTTTGTCCTTTCTAGTGGGAATATCCCACCTCAGAAGGTTCTGAATGGGGCTCAGGGTTCCCCCTAAAGTCCTATACTCTGCAAAGCCTCCGCAAGAGGTCCGTTTCACTGGGCAAGTTCTAGAACCCCTTTAAGGTATTCCAATCAGTTATAGGCTGAAAACGGGCTTACAAGTTTTCTGTAATCATGTTTCCCAACATTCCTGTCTACCCCATGCAAGTGTCTATTTTACAATAGTAGGCAAGGGAAACCAATATTCATAATACAGTCAAGCATCTTAATATTATTTCCCCTCTTCAAACTATGCCCCAATCCCTGTATCACAGAACCCTGTTGTTCAAGGTTAAGCATGCATCACTGTTTACCTTTTTCTCACGTAGGCCGTGTAAACCTGTCTCAGTGTTCCCGATCTACTTTGTTCTTCTACCTTCTCCCCCTTCTTGTATCGCTCTCCCCAACACCCGAACTATGATGTGTCTGCCTTTACCCTGTGCTCTACCATTGCCTCCCTCCACTTCCCCTGAAACCTCCCACCCCCACCCCACCCATTGTGGTTACCTTATATTCCTTAACTTTCCCCCCCATTTTAGACAGTCTATTTTAACCTGTAATTTACCTGACCTTCCTGCCACCTAGATCTCTGTTTCTCTGTGTTTACCTTCTTTTACACTGTAATGGTTTTGATCATAGACTCACATTCCAGATCCTCTGAATTTATTCTTATAGTTTTATTCTGTTCTCGACTCTTCCATTTGTCAATTGACTTCTGGGTGATGGTGCCACGTACGTCAATCTCCGGTTGTTGTCTGTTCTTGTTTGTTCTCTGTCCACAGAGCTCCCTTTAGGATGTTTTTCATTGCAGGGTTGGCTTTGGCAAAATCTCTTAGCTCCTGTTTATCCTGGAATGTTTTGATTACACTATCATATTTGATTGACAGCTTGTCTGGGTAAAGGATTCTAGGTTGGCAGTTTTGTTTTTTTTTACCCCAGTGTTTTATATATGTCTCCCCATTGCCTTCTTACCTGCATGGTTTCTTTTGAGAAATCCAAGCTTAGTCTGATTTGCTTGTCTTTGTAACACTGCTCTTTTCCTTAGCTGCTCTCAGGATTCTGTCCTTATATTTGATTTTGGAGAGCTTGATTATTATGTCTTGGTGATTGTCTTTTAGGGTTTATCCTTCCTGAGCTAGCTGAGCTTCTTGAATGCTTGTCTTTCCGTTTTTCAGGATGTTAAGGGAATTTTCTTCTAGAAGTTCTTCAGCTATCTCTTGTGTGATTCTTCCTGTTCCAGAATGCTGATAAGTCTTAAGTTATTCCTCTTCATGTTGTCCAACATGAATCTTAGACCTTCATCAGATTTTTTAAATCCTTTTTTCTGTTTGTTCTTCTATCTTAGTGGTATTGAGAGATTTATCTTCCAGCTCACTAGTTCAGGCTTCCATCTCTTCAGTTCTATTCCTTTGCCTCTTCAGTGTATAGTCCATTTCTGATATTCTATTATTAATCATTTGGACTTCTTTCTGTAGGTTTTGAACTGTTTCCAATGTTGTATCTATCCTATTTGATTGTTCCTGTAGTGCTTTGCTGGCTTCTTCCTTATTTTTCTCAACTCCATTGTATAGTGTTTTGATACATTTTATAATTATTTTTCTGAATTCCTTCTCAGGCATTTGCAAAGCCTGCCTTCTTTCTAGTGTGGAGTGTAGGTCTACCTCCAGCTCATTTGTCTCAATCACTTTATCTTGTTTTTGGACATGTGCTGATATGGTCATCTGTTTCTGTTTTTTTGGCATATTCAGTGGTTAGCTGTGGCCTTAAAACTTAGATGGGTGTGTGTTTTGGTATTTTTTATGTTTTCTGATTGCCTCCAGGTAGATGTGATCAGGAGATGGGCTTCCCTTTTCACTCTTTTTCCTGAAAAATTTCAACTTGCCACTGTTGGTCATTGTGACATAAATCAGGATTTAATTTTCACCTTGTTTCCTTTTTAGTCTACCTGTCCTGCTCCATAATCCCCATTCAGGCCTTTTTCCTAGTGATAAACAGTTCAGGGCCAGCTGTGGCTGTTTGCATTGCTGTTTGGTTTTAAGTGGAAACTGTCCCTTTAAATTTTGAGGACATCTGTGCATATGTGTAATAGAACCCTCCAGAGGTGGGGGTTAAATGTCCATTCACTCCAGCACCCCCTCTAGTCACCAGAATGGAGGTGCACAGACAGCGGTATGAAGAACCAATAAACTGGTATGAAGAAAATAATGTCCACACCTTTATCTCCGTGGTTCTGTCAGGTGTCTGTGGCTGCTCTGACCCCAGTTTGATCTCGCCCAAGATGGTGACTCTGGGAGCAGTTGAGTGCCTTGGAATAGAAAGCACTGGATTTCTTACTTCTGCTACAAATTCCAATGGCTGTAAGCCTTCCAACTTTCTAAATATTCCTTTGTAAGTGTTTCAGAGTTCTGGGACCATTCCCTGAGGCTATTTGGTCTGGTATTCTGTGTTGTTGCTGATGGAGCTCCTTACTGCATGTCTATCTAATCTTCCATCTTGTTTGCTCTCTACATTTGACTTTTTGACTGCTGCTTCCATGAGCATTGATTATTGATCCAAGTTAAATAAACACGTTGAGAACTTCAATCTTTTCTTCATTTATCATGATGATTTTTATTAGACCAATTGTGAAGATTTGTGTGTTTCTTTTTTTTTCTTTTACTCTGAGTTTCAATCCAGACCAAAGCTTGTATTCTTTGATCTTCATCAGTAAGTGCTTCACATTCCCTTCACTTTCAACACGCAAACGTGTATCATCCACATATGAAGGTTGTTAATGAGTCTTTCCCCAATCCCAGTGCCATAATCTTAGAGCCCAGCCTTTGAGATTATTTTCTCAGCATACAGATTGAATAAGTATGGTGAAAGGACACAACCCTGATTCACCCCTTTCCTGATTTTAATCATTCAATGTCCTTTTATTCTGTTTGAATCTGTCTGCCTCTTGGTTTATGTAAGGGTTCTGCATAAACACAATTAAGCAAAAATAGTAAAGCATGTTTAGGAAATACTAGCCTCGAATTCTCTCATATGTGGAAAGTGTGTTTTATTTGCTTTAGTGAGCTCTTTTTATTATTTTTAGTTTCTCTGTAAGCTAAAATACACAACATTTAAGAAATATTGGTTTCCTTGAAACGATTTGAGTAGTAACATAACACATCATTCCTTTTACTAGGCTTCTAGAAAATACTCAGTTAAAATTAAAATGTATTTATATAAACTGGAGATGCATAGCTAATTATATTAGGTATGTATAGATTGTTATTTGAATTCATTTTTTATGGATTATGTGTAGCATATAATTTTTTTTAATCCTTTTATTTTAAAATTCAGTAATAGGCCATCTCTGATTATTTCCATTTTCAAATGTCAAATCATGAAAAAGTCTTTGCAGTCACTCACGCACACATTGATTCAATATGATTTGCATTGAGTGTCTATGAATTCCAGGTCTGTTCTGTGAATGTTGTATATTAAGTGATATCTGTGTTCAGAGCATGCTACTTGGTGCTTATTATTATACTTAAAATGTCAATATTCACTATGGGAAACAGACATTCCAGTTTTTCTGCTTCCGTCTCCAAAGAATTGAGATGGAATTGTAGAATGTGCTTCCATGGACTTAATTGGCCACAGTACAACTAACATTGTATTTTTAGCTGATCTGATTGGGATAAGGATGTGAAAGGAAGATCCCAATCTGAAGTAAGAGCAAAGTCAGAGGCATCATTTAAAAGAAATGATGGCTGTCTCTAATAGTCATGATCATTTCACGTAATGACCATCAGTCTGTAGTACAACTATTTGAATCATCACTTCTGACAGATTCTTAATGCCTTCTTTGACAAATGGAAATAATTTCCTGAAATTGAGAGTAGCTTAAATACTTGAGTTTCAAGCAAGTCTACTTGAAGATCAGTATAAATTAATAATAGCATATTTTAGTCTTAGTTACTTAGTTTTTTATGGGAGTCCCTGGGTGGCACGAATGGTTAATCACTTGGCTACTAACTGAAAGGTTGATAGTTCAAACTCACCCAGGGACATCTCAGAAGGAAAGCATGGCAGTCTGCTTCTGAAAGGTCATAGGATTGAACACCCTATGGAACAGAGTTTCTTGGGACAGATGAGTTTGCCATGAGTCAGAACAGACTCAGTGGCAACTAATAACAATAACAACATTGCTTATAACTTGCCAGACAATCTGAGATGCAAGTATGGCTAAGATATTGTAAAGAATAAAAATGGACACTCAGATGACAACCCCTAGTTTTGTGAATATTGTTATTGTGCAGTGCTATTAAGTCAATTCATACCAACTCTCTATAGGGATTCTGAGGCTGTTATCTTTATAGGAGCAGAAAGCCTTTTTTTTTTCCTCCCACAGAGTTACTAGTGGGCTCAAACCATCAACCTCATGGTTCACAGTCCTGTGTTTATCCTATGAAGCCACTGCCCTTTCAAGTTTAGTGTATAGGAAGCAAGATATTGTATATGCCATTCTATCCATCATGGTACACACTTTCATTACTTAAAGCTCGGATCCTTACTGTTTCATGTTTGGACAATTGTAATATGCCATCTCCACATTTTGTTTGTGATAGTCTATATTGCATGCTGCGAAAAAATCAACCTACCCAATGGAACAGTTTGATTAAGTCACCAATTAGTTCAAGAATGTTCTGCATGTTCTACTTCTTACTGATTCAAATTCAGGTGCCTTATAACAGGGGTTGGCAAACTCCAGCCCAAACTCCAAATATGGCTTGCTTCTTGTCTTATAATTAAACTCTTATTGGACTACATCCATGCTCATTGGTTTATGTCTGCTACAACCACAGAGTTAAGTAGTTGCAACAGGGATCTTATGGCTTGAAAAGCCTGAAATATTTACCATCTGACCCTATACCAAAAAAAAAAAAGTTTGCTGATTTCTGCCTTAGAATAACAATAGTATCTCCCTTAGCCAGCCACTTTGCTCATTCTTAAACAAGATCATAAGTTAGTTACTATTTTTATCCCTGTCCTGTTGATGAAGGTATTAAAGATTAGACTAGAGAGATTAAGTGACTAACTAAGCATTTCATAGTTGGTATGCTATAGAGTTGAGACATTTAGTCACATGTGCTAATGGCACAACTTAGTTACCCAGTCACCATATTCTGCTCACTTTGAACCTTTTCCAATTTGACCTTATTTATAATAATTGTTTATTGAACAACTGGTACATTGTAGGGTTGGTACTGGGTAAGATGTGGCCCCTACTCACTAAAAGCCTCTATTGTAATGAGAAACATAGATATGTATTAAGTCTTCTATGAAATGTGACAAAGTGGATTGAATCACCTGGACATGTTGAAAGAACTCATGAAAAGGGGTCTTTCCTCATATATGCTTTTCCTCCAGTTACTGCCAGTCTCCCCTTGCCTTTTTCTCTCCATTGCCCATGGAGTTCCTTCAGGATGGATGCATATTATTTGTGGATATTCCATTTTACACAAGATAACCCAACTCTGAGTGCAAGAAAGGAAAAGTAAGAATGTTTCTCACTTTGGGAGTAGGGAGTCATCAGTCACCTAACTTCACTGAAGTCAAACATGAACCACCTCTCTTTTCAGATGTCTCTTGCCTTCCAGAGACCCATGAGAAAATGCTTGCAAGGATTCTTTGCTCTCACAGAGGATCAAGAGAGACCTCAGATCCTATTAGAGAAGAAGAGGCCTAACAACACAAGAAATGCTTTTTAATGATTGGTTTCAATATCATTTAAATAGGTTCCCTCCCTCCCCTGAAGACATTTGGCAATGTCTGGAGAAAGTTTTATTTGTCAGAACTGGAGGTAGAGTATGAGGAGTGTTACTGATAGCTTGTGAATAGAGACCAGGGAAGCTGACAAGCATTCTACAAGGTGCAACATATATCTTTCTTCCTTGGATCCCTCCAAAAGAATTATTAGAGCCCAAATGTCAATACATAATAATGAGCATAGAAAACTAGATGCCATCCTTCATATTAAAGGTTTTTTTCAAATGTATTTTTTTTAAAAAGGCATTAAATGAATACAAGTTACTGTTATTTACCTAGCATTTTTTCTTTTAAGAAAATTTAAGTAAAGATATGGAATGTCTTTTGATTTTTTGATGATTATCAAAAAACTTGAGTCTTTGCATTTTAGCTTCTGTCGCCTATTAAAGATTCTTTGCTTGAAAGGTTTATGCTAAAGACTATGGATTGACCCATCACAAAGCTTTTCCTTCTGTGTTTCCCACCCAACTTGCATGTTTGCCTCACTTGAATTGAACATTCCCAAGATACCGTTTCTTCCTTACCTCCACAATTTTACCTCGAATGCCCTTCCCCTCCCATCTCTGCCTTTGGAAATTCTTCAGACTTTCCAAGTCCCTTTTCTGTTCCTACCTAGCACTACACAGAAGCTATAGATTCCTTTAAGGAACTTCACCTTTCTCACCCATGTAGCTGAAACCAAATAGGAGATGTTTATATGTCTGGCCAGTCCACATGATGGATGGTCAATGCCGGAAGAGACCAGAGTGTGGCTACCTCTCTGAGGGACCATATTATTCCATCCCTAAGAAAACAGGTTTTCCTAAGTTGGAACCAGACTCAGTTATCATCAAATGGATGTGAAAATGTCATGATAAGAATAGCTACGAGCCATGAGAAAGGGCAATAGAAGATCATAGAAGCAAAGGTGTGCTTTGGCAGAGGATGCAGAGAGTGGGCTTTGATGCCAGACAGATAGGGGTCTGAATCTTGCCTTTGACATAAGGCTATGTAATGTTTGAGCAAGCTCCTTAATCATACAGCTTCCTTTTCTCATGTGAACAGTGGGATAGCACTAAGTTTGTAGGGTTGTTGTAAGAATCAGTGATAGTAAGTGTGAAATGCCTGGGAGCCTGTTAATAATACAAGTGGATGATCTCAGTACAGAAAATACATATGGACACACAATTATACACATGATTTCAAGGAATTTCTGGACACTTTTGTCCACTGCAGAATTGACGATGAGGGATACAGAGTCCACGATACCTTGAATTTCTTAGTCCTCCTCCAAAGTTAACTTTATAAGAATGTATTTGAGATAGAGGATCACTGAATCAAAAGGTAAATTTAGCTAAACTGGGAATATTTCACTGGGATTGTTGTTGTTGTCAGGTGCAGTCTATTTGATTTCAACTCATAGTAACCCTGTGTACACGAATGAAATGCTGCACACTCCTGAACCATCCTCACAATTATTGCTATGCATGAGCCTACTGCTGTTGCCACTGTGCCAATCCATCAGGCTGGGGTCCTCTTTTTCACTGACCCTTCACTTTACCAAGCATTATGTCCTTCTCCAGGGTCTTGTCCCTCCTGATAATGTAAGATTTGTTTGTTCTTCTGGCAGTCTATGGTACTTTGAATATTCTTTTCCAACACTGTAATTCAACTGTATCAATTCTTCCACGGTCTTCCTTATTCGGTATCCAACTTTCACATGCTTTTGAGGTTATTTAAAATACCATAGCTTGGGTCAGTCACACCTTAGTCCTCAAACTAATCTCTTTGTTTTTGAACTCTCCAGCAGATTTGCCTAATGCAATAATACATTTCTTGATTTCTTGACTGCTGCTTCCACGAATGTTGATGGTGAACCCAAGCAAAATGAAATCTTTGTCAACTTCATTTTTTTCTCCATTTTTCATGAAGTTATTTATTGGTTCAGTTATGAAGATTTTTATTTTCTTTACATTGATGTGCAACCCGCATGGAAGGCTGCAGTCTTTGATCTTAATCCATTAACGTCTTAAGTCCTCTTAGCTTTCAGCCAGCAAGGTTGCATCATTCACATATCGCAGGTTGTTAATGAGTTTTGCTCCAATCCTGATGCCACATTCTTCTTCATATAACCCAGAATCTCAGATTATTTGCTCAGCATACAGATAGAATAAGTATGGTGAAACAATGCAACCTTGGCACACACCTTTCCTGATTTTAAACCATTCAGTATCCCCTTGTTCAGTTTGAAAGGCTGTCTCTTGGACAATATACATGTTCTTCATGAGCACAATTAAGTATTTTGATATACCCATTCTTTGCAAAGCTATCCATAGCCTGTCATGATCCACACAGTTGAAAGTCTGTGCATAGTCAATAAAGCACAAGTAAACATTTCTGTGATATTCTCTGCTTTCATCCAAGACCCATCTGATGTCAGCAATGACAGCCGTAGTTTTACATCCAATTCTGAATCTGACTTGAGTTTCTGGCATTTCACTAGATTCCGTTTTTTAATTAATTTCAGCAAAGTTTTACTTGTTTGTGATATTAATGATATTGTCTAATGATTTCCATATTTGGTTGGATTACCTCACTTTGGAATGGACACAAATCTGGATATCTTCCAATCATTTGGCCAGGTAGCCAACTTCCAAATTTCTTGGCATGAATGAGTGTGTGCCTCTAGTGCTGTATCAGTTAGTTGAAAAATTTCAATTCGTACTCTGTCAATTTCTGGAACCTTGTTTTTCGCAAGTTCCTCAGTGCAGTTTGGACTTCTTCCTCCATTACCTTTGGTTCTTGATCATATATTACCTCTTGAAATGGTTAAAGATAGACTGTTTCTTTTTGATTCCACAACTCTGCATATACTTCCATTTGCCTTTGAAGCTTTCTGCATCATTCAGTATTTTGCCATGAAATTAAGTGGAGGCTTGAATTTTTGCTTCTGTTCTTTCAGATTGAGAAATGCTGAATGTTTCTTTCCCTTTGGTTTTCTAACTCCAGATCTTTGCACATTTTATTAAAATACTTGAGTTTGTCTTAGCAAGCTGACCTTTGAAATTTTCTGTTGAGCTTTTGATTCCTTCACTTTAGCATCTCTATTCTAGAGAGCATGTTTCAGAGTCTTTTCTGATGTGCATTTTGGTCTTTTCTTTCATGTCTTTTTGTTTTGTTTTGTTTTTCTTTAGCAATTTTAAACATTTTTAGTGTATAATTCATAGTCATTACTTACATTTGAAGTGTTGTATAACCATAACCAAAACATTTCATAATCCCAAGTAAAAATGTCTGTGTCCACCAAACAATAACTCTCCATTTCCCCCTTTGCCCAGCCCCTGCTAACCTTTAATCTACTTTCCATCTCTATGAATTTGCCTATTCTACGTATTATAAATGATAATTATAAAATATTTGTCCTTTTGAATCTGGTTTATTTCACATTGCATAATATTTTCACCTTGTTTGTTTGTTTATGTTTTCAAAGCTTTTATTGTGAATTGAGTGATAGTTTACATGGGATAACATCAGTTTTGCACTCATCCTATTGTATTTGTTTCATTGCAATGATTACAATCCACTCTGTGCCTCATCATTCAACAATATTTGCTTCTATTCCATCTGTTTGTTTTTTTTAAATGTACACAACAACACTTAGAAATATATAATCATTTAAACAACCAAAGGTCACATTCTACAAGCCTGCTTCCTGGTCTCCAGCACACAGCCTTTCTCTTTCCATGAGTCTAGAGTCCTCAGCTGCTCTGTCTCTCCACATCATCATCTCTGCCTCCATCTCTGGTGTTGCTCCTTCTCTGGACGGGGTCCCACATTCCGCTCATGCTCTTCTCCCTTGATGGTCCTAGGGCCCCCTATTCCTGAAATGTAAGATTAACTACTCCCCCATTTATGTTACAAAACTTCTACCTTTACAGTTCTTTCATGTCTTTTTAATGACCTTTTGCTTTCTTCCTGTATGATGTTCTTGATGTCTTCCCACAGGTCTTTTGGTCTTCGGTCATTAGTGTCTAATGCATCACACCTGTTCTTGAAATGATCTCTAAAATCAGGCGAGTATGTTCAAGATCATATTTTGGCTCTTGAGGACTTGTTTTACTTTTTCCTCTGCTTAAGCCTGAATTTGCATATGAGCAATTGATGGTCTGTTGCACAGTCGGCCTTTGGCCTTGTTTTGGATGATGACACTGAGTTTTCCCACTGTTTCTTAACAGATATATTCAATTTGATTTCTGTGTATTACATCTGGTGTGGTCACCTTTTGTGTTGTTTTAAAAAGGTATTTGCAATGCGTATGTCATTGGTCTTGCAAAGTTTTATCATGTAAACGCTAACATTACTATCACCAAGGCCATATTTTTCAACCACTGATTCTTCCTTTTTGTTTCCAGCCTTCCTATTCCAATCACCAGTAATTATCAATACATGTGGATTACAAGTTTGATCAATTTCAAAGTGAAGAAGTTGGTTGAATTCTTCATTATCCTCATCACTGGCTTTAGTGGTTGGTTTATAAATTTGAATAATAGTGGTTTGAACCGGGTTTCCCTGTAGACATATTGATATTATCCTATGTCAGACAGCATTGTACTTCAAGACAGATCTTGAAATGCTCCTTTTGATCATTAATGTTACACCATTTCTCTTCAATTTGTCATTCCTGGCATAGTAAACTATACAATTGTCAGATTCAAAATGTCCAATGGCAGTCTATTTCAACTCAGTAATGCCTCGGATATTGATGCTTATATCTTCCATTTCAATTTTTACTATTTCCAATATTCTGATATTCAGACTTTCTACATTCCATGTTCCGATTGTTATTAGAGGTTTACAGCTATTTTTCTTCATTTTGAGTTGTGCCCATCAGCAAATGAGGGTCCCAAAAGTTTTACTCCATTCATATCATCATGGTGAACTCTACTTTGAGGAGGCAGCTCTTCTTCAATAACAGTTTGCGTGCATTCCAACTTCTGGGACTTATCTTCTGGAACTATATCTGACAATATTCTGGTGCTGTTCATATGTTTTCATCTTTCAGCACTATATCTGCTATGCACAAGGTTTTCAGTGGTTAAACATTCAGTAGTAGTCGGCCTCTCCTTCTTCCTTGTTGGTATTGTTGTTAAGTGCTGTCAAATCGGTTCCCACCCATAGTGGAATATATAATCATATATCAACCCTGTATAGGGTCTCTGAGTAGTGGCTGTGAGCTTTAGCCATCAACCTTGCAGATCAAATGACTTTGCAGTCCAGAGCATTAACCCACAGTGCCACACCAGAACTCCATTGGTAGACTATCAAAATCAGGGAGGAGGAAGTGGAGAGACACCTTCCTAGATTATTTTTCAAAATACTTGGTCCAGTGTGCTACTACTCTCTAGCCTTCCCCTTTGAGAATCTTTGTGTATTGAGAGATGATAGGAATGGAATACAATGTGCTTGTTCAAAGTTCAGAAATAAAGCCCACAAACTGGAGAATGATCAATTTAGGGGACCATTGAAGACTGAAAGGAGGAGGCATAAACTCTACCCTAAAGCATACAAGAACTGTTTGGAAGGATATAATAAGCTTTCTGGTACTATGAAATGAAAAATGTACAGGACAGAAAAACCACTATGAGATTGAGATTTTCCATTTTTGTACTTTTTGTTCTTCTTCTTCCTACTTATAATCATAGTTATTTTTATATAAAAAACTTTTAAAGATAAAAGACCTATCTGATTGTCTTACAGAATTTCAAGGATGAAGGATACTGTTAATTAAGGCTGTATCATTCTTTGAGGTTAATGTGAAGCAGAGAAGAAAGTGTAGGCAATTAAGATGGGAGAAACAGGTAGAAACTTGGTACCTTTTGGAGTGAAAAGATTGTATGAGACCAAGGTATGGTCTGTGGTCTTTACTAGTAAACCATGCATCCCATTCCCAGATCCAAGGAATGGTTAAATACAACCAGTTTCTATCCGTGGAGTCAGCATTCCTCTTGGAACTCTATGTCTAGCCATGACCTCTCCAGAACTTCAGACTGACTTCTCCCTCTGATCTCTACCTGGATGTTACACAGAAGACTCCTTTAACCCTACATGGCTGAAAAACTACTCATCAGCTTTTCTATCAGAATAATACTATGGAAATCTTTCATCTGATTTGAGACCTTACATCCACTGATAATTTAAACCTTATACCCATATGACCATGACGCTTGTCCTTCAGAAATGCTCTGGCAATGTGAAGTGTAAGTTTCCAAGCATAGAAAAACCTCATGATGAGGCTTTCCTCTGCCCTCCAGGATTATTTCTGGCCCTCCTGTCCCTTCTTTTGTCCTCTAGTGATGCTACTGTCACATCCTGGCTGGAACATACTTCCTACCTATTATGCTCAATTGTCTCTCATTCGTCCTTAGAAACTTAGCTCAAACATCATCTGTTACTGACTTTCATGTAGTGCCTACTTACTATCTTATACTGCATTATGTTGAAAAGAGTTCTGAATCAGTTTGCCCCCTAAACTCGTCTGTGAAATCTTCCCGGTCAACAGCCAGCACAGTGACTTGCATCCAGAGGGTGATCCCTTCATTTATGTTTATTGGATGGAATGAATTGTCTGCTGTGCTGTCTTCCAATCATTCTTTCATCTTCTTTTACTGTATGTTATCCCTGGTCTTTGAAAACAAGCTGTCCTTAAAGAACTGTGCAGAAGTGAAGAAAATTAATTTACTTCTGTCTCTCCCAGAAGGACTGTGCATTATGTAACTCCTTTCATCCAGAAAGCTCTCTAGACACTTTCCACAGCAGGGAGATTGTAGTACCCCACAGTGTAGATGGGAAAATAGAGACGAAAAATGAAAGTGAGAAAAGCAGCCCCCCACATTGCCTTGGGCCCTCGACTGATGTTCTTTGGTTGGTAATGCCACAGCATCCTGTGGATATGATTATCCATCTTCTCCTTCTTCACACCCCATGGTCAGAGGAGAGCAGTTTTTTTTTTCCCTCATTGAATTTCTCATAATCGTGTTTTACATGTATTTCTCTTTGCTTCAGCTTCTGCTGTATGAATCACAAAAATTAAGTATGTTTATCTTTTCTGAAAATTAAGAAATGTGGTTCCAGAGGGCATTTCTCACTTTTGACATGGAGCTCTATCCAATGACAAGGATTCATGAACAGGAAGGACTTTGCATCAGAATCTCTTGAGGGGCTCTTTAAAATTGCAAATGTCTCTGCACTACTCCCATAGAGGCCTGGAAGGGTCTTTGAATGTTTTTTGGGAAACACTTTTTCAGTAACTTTGATGTGTAACCTGGTTAAGATGCATTGTGTTAAATTCTGTTCATTCATTCATTCATTTATTCACTTATGAATTCATGAGCTTTTCATTACATGTGTTTGGATAGGCACTTTGGTAGCTTCCTGACCATTGAATTTCCAGTCTTCTGGAAGAAAAACCATAAAAAATAATTATAGTATGAAGTTCTATAAAAAATTGGTGGCTTCCACAGACAGCTGTGATAATACTTGAGAAAACTGTCACCACTACCTGGAAGAGATAGATTTCTTGACATTTGAGCTGGATCATTGTTGTGTTGTTGTGAAATGCTGTTGAGTTGGTTATGACTCATAGAGACCCTGTATAGGGTTTTCAAGGAGCAGCTGGTGAACTTGAACCACCATCCTTGCAGTTCAAAAGGCTTTGCAGTCTGGCGCATTGACCCACAGCACCACACCAGGAGCTTTGGATCATTAGGATGAAAGCATTCCCAAAGAATGTTTCAAGAGGTTAGGAACTTCTTTTTAACGGATGATGTCCAGAGGGATGTTGAGAACTCACTTTTGGGAGCCCTTCAATTGCTCAAAAAGCAAAGACAAGCTTCTCACATTAATTCTCCGAGGATGTCACTATAACAGTTAGCTAGCATCAGAAAATTATTAATATGAGACCACAGAGAATCTAGATCCTAAGAGCAGTAGTAGATTCTTGTATCTGTTGAATGCTTTCTCTCTACCAGGTCTTGTCCTACATGCTTTATTTCATATGCTTCTCAAAAACCTTATGAAATAGCTGCTGTTATTCCAATTTTCCATATTAAGAAATTGAGGTTCAGAGAAAAAGGATTTATTCAAGATCAGATGGATAGAAATTGGCAAAGCTAGAACTAGAATTCAGATCTCTATATTCAAATCCCTTGTTCTCTGTTTTTTGTTTGTTTAGTTTTTACGTCTGTGTAGCTAATTATTTTATGTTTCTGTTTTTTAATTGAGTAGATTTAGACATACCCACTGATACATGATATGCTAGATGATGATTTAAATGTACCTGACTGCCACCACTCCTACATCCTCCAAATAGAATTTACCATTGATTATAGTTGAATCATAAGAAAAAATATGCTTTATGTCATAAGTATGAAAAACCTTGTTTACCCAAATACTTTGTGACTATCAATCCTTAATGTTTTGAAAATCCTACTCCAGACTTAAGAGTAGGGCTAAGGCATCTGCAATTTTATTAAGCTCCTTAGATGACCCTGATGCACCAACCTGTTCAACCCCTTTATATTTTGACAAATTCTCCACCTTTTTATTTATTCTGTTGAAATTAATTTTGTCCTGGTGGCCTCCACCCCAGAGTCCTATATCATCTTTACCAAGTGTTTGGACTGCCCTGTACACCTGCCCTGTGGACTTTCCTTTGCCAGTCTTCTGTGGAGATTCCTTGTTGGCTGAGTCCCAGTTCTACTCGTATATCTTTGTTGTGCTGCAAAACATCCATCCGTGACTTCTTAGGAAAAGCTACATGGACATACAGGAGTCTTTGATATTTTAAAATATATGTGCCCAGTCTTCACACATGCATAAATGTCTAGATGGGTATAGAAGTCTTGCTGAAATGTTTCACTCCTTTATAAATAGCAGTCTTTGCTTCATTGTAGTCCAGCACTTAGAAAACTTTTCAGAAATCTTTCTTATGCCATTCTGATTCTTAATGCTTTGTGGGTATAAGCGGTTTCCTCCTTTCTGACTTTTTTTGGGTGCTGTCTTCTCTGGTAATCTGAACGTTCACAGCTTTCTGCTCTACATGAACCTTGGTTCATTTATCATGTCCTCTGCAAGTCTTTTCAACCTAGGAACTTATGCTTTAAGAAATATTCTTTTTCAGTCCCTGTTTTTTCATCCTTCAATATTTTGTTTTCTCTTCATGGAAATGCTTTTTGTTTGGTACCTCCTAAACTAAGTCTGGTAGCGTAGTGGTTATGAATCGGGCTGCGAACCGCAAGGTCAGCAGTTCGAAACGACCAGCTGCTTCGCGGGAGAAAGATGAGGCTTTCTGCTCCCGTAAAGATTTACAGCCTCGGAAACCCTGTACAGGGTTGCTACGAGTCGGAACCGACTCCACGGTACTTAACAACAACAACAAACTAAGTATAAGGAGCTCTGGTAGCATAGTGGTTATGACTTGGGTTGTGAACCTCAACGTCGGAAGTTCGAAACTACCAGCTGGTCTGTGGGAGAAAGATGAGGCTTTCTGCTGCCGTAAAGATTTACAGCTGGAAACCCTGTGCAGGGTTGCTATGAGTTGGAACCGACTCCACGGTACTTAACAACAACAACAACAAACTTAAAGTATATAAACATACTGTGTTTCTTAACATTATGTTTTAAGCACTTTGCGATTTCTATTTTATTCTCCAGGTAATTTCTTTGACTTAATTATTATTTTTGTATTGTTATTTTAAATCTGAGTAATCATCATTTTAATTTTAATTAATTACATTTAATTATTTTAATTTAATTTAAGTGTTGTTTGCCATTCTTTGATGGCTCTTTTTCATAGTATCCTGTTCTTAGTTAAGAATGTAATAACTTCTTTTGTTAGTGAGGATACTTGCTAAATTATTGTTTTTGTTTCCTCATTGGCTGTTCTATTAGAGTTATTTTAGTCAGTCTATTTTCAGTCCTCTCTTTTACAGTTATCTAAATATCTACTGATCCTTGGTTGTTTTTGTTGTTGTTGTTAAGTGCCATCAAGTTGGTTTGACTCATAGGAACCCTGTAAACAGACTCTAAGGAGTGACACCGGGGCTAATCCTTGGTAGACAATTTCTATTTCAAAGTTAGATTTTAAAAGTTTATACTAAGCTCTGTGTGTGTAGGTAGGCTTGTTTATTAGTAGCTGTGTTGATTGCTGATTAGTGGGCTTCACTTTAGATTGATAAACAGTGTTGTTAGGTACTGTCAAGTCACTTCTGACTCATGTGACCCTATGACAACAAAATGAAAGACTGCCCAATCATGTACCGTCCTCATAATTGCTACATTTGAACCCACTGCTTCTACCACTGTGTCAATCTCATTGGAGGATCTTCCTCTTTTTCATTGACTTTCCACTTTACCAAGCATGATTTCTTTCTCCAAGGACTGGCCCTTCCTGATAAAATATCTAACACAAAGTCTTGCCATCCTCGCTCTAAGGGGCATTCTGGCTATACTTCTTCCAAGACAAATTTGTTTGTTCTTATGGCAGTCCATGGTACTTTCAATATTCTTCTCCAACACCATAACCCAAATGCATCAATTCTTCTGTGGTCTTCCTTATACACTTTCCAACTTTAACGTGCATATGAGGCTGTTGAAAATACCCTGGCTTGGAGCAGGCTCACCTTAGTCCTCAAACTGACTGACTTCTTTGCTCTTAAACAACTTTAAAGAGGTCTTCTGCAGCAGATTTTCCTAATGCAATAAATACATCATTTGATTTATTGACTGCTGTTTCCATAAGTGTTGATTGTGGATCAAAGCAAAATGAAATCTAACAACTCCAATATTTTTCTATTTATCATGATGTTATTTATTGGTCCAGTTGTGAGGACTTTTGTTTCTTTACATTGAGGGGCAATTCACACTGAAGGCTATAATCGTTGATCTTCATAAGTAAGTATTTTAAGCCCTCTTTGTTTGCAGCAAGCAAGGCTGTTTCATCTGCATATTAGAGGTTGCTAATGAGTCTTCCTCCAATCCTGATACTATGTTCTTCATATAATCTGGTTTCTCTGATTATTTGTTCAGCGTATAGATTTAATAAGTATGATGAAAGGCTGGACAACCCTGTTGCACATCTTTTCTGATTTTATACCAACTACT
>NW_006408681.1:7390766-7416085 GCF_000296735.1 Chrysochloris asiatica
TGTTGTTATGTGCTGTGGAGTCAGTTCTGACTCATAGTGACCCTATATAGGACTTCCAAGGAGTTGATGGTGATTTTCAAGTACTGACCTTTTGGATAACAGTCCAGTACTTATTTTACAGGACTTGCACCACTGGAGTCCTGATTTGGTGTTGTAGGATTAGCACTGGACTCCTAGTGGCAAGACTAGCTATTCAAACCCACCTGCAGCACCTCCAAACCCTATACAGGGTCCCTGTGAGTCAGAAATGACTCCGTACACTTAACATGACTAGTCGTTACTAATATGTGGAGTAATGAGGACGGTTGATGCTCCCCATTCTGACTTTCAAATGGTTCCCTTAATTTCAGCGGTTCTCAGTATGTGAGTCTTGGGCCTCTGGGATTCTGTGGAAATGAATTAACTTTTTTATTGTCCATATCTCACTCTACAAATACCCGCTAGGCTGTGGCTGTCTCCACCATGGTAAATCCATTACTGTTTCGCCATTTACCTTTGGAATTCTAAAAACTTGTTGAAATCTAGTTAATGTTGATGCAAGCTTAGTTATTCTCTGAATTCTTGAGATTCTATTTAAATGTCTTATTTATTTGAATTGTTTTGGACACATCTTGTTAGGGAGAGAATATAACAAATGCGGGTGATCAACCTTCTTTAACTGAAAGGTGCACATGCTTTTGAGCCTTTGCTGATTGTCTCCCTTATCTCTGACTAATTCCTGGCTGTAATATAATTTAATTCATCAAAGTTTCTTTATTAAGTTATATATTGTTTTGCCCTCATAACATGAGGACTAAAGTACAGCAGCATTTAAATAATACGCTCAAAGTCACAAAACTAGTGAGTATCAGAGGTAGGATTCAAATTCAGGTCTGATTGATTCTGGATTCCTCATGGTGCTTCCCATCCCAATGTTCTACTTTTAGTAGAAAAGCAATGGGCAAAAGCCCAGTCTCTTCTGCCAGAACCAATTTCACTTTCCTTCACTGTTGGGAAGGGTTGCTTCCTTATTTCAGGAGGCATCTTGTTACTAAGACATGTTTGCCTTCTACCTCCCTGTGTTGCTTCATATTGTTTTCAATATTGATTTTGTTTGCCCCTGCTTTGTGGTTCTCTGCCTTCCCTGATACGTCTTGTTTGCCATCTTTGAAGTACCCTTAGATTTGTGGGAAATAGCACTACCTCCCATGGCCTTCTGTTTCTTCTCCATCTGCTTCATTGCCTAGTGAAGTATTGATTTCTCCAGAGAGCCTGCTGGGGCTGGGGAAGAAATCAATATCCTATTAGATATAACTGAGGAACAGTGGCAATAGCTCGTCAGCAGCCTGTCCACTGGCCTAGCATGCTGACACAGTGTTCAAAGACTGGGTTAAGCTGATATGTTCAGGGATATTCTAAAGTGATTAGATTGCCCTAAGAATGATGTTGTAAAGCTAATGACAGAAAAACCATAGATTGTAAATACATGTCTTTGAACTAAATGTAATGAAGTCATTTTTTGAGAATAATTTTGCTTGTCTTAAGATTTTTCCAGGGGATGACAACTCCATTGAAAACATTTCTAATTCTTTACCACTTTGAAATTTCTTGTGTAGGCACAATCTTTGGTAAAGCCATTTAGCTTTCCTGTTCCCTGGGGTTCCCAAAATGAAAGAGGAGTGTCTGTTTTGAGGTACTTGACCTTATTCTCACAGTACGTTTCTAAAACATTATGTTTGTTAATATAATTTGTTAATAATATTCCCAAAGTCAAATTATGACGTCTTTTCCTGGGTAAGTCCACTTAAAAAGGAAGAGTTCCTTTGGAAAGAAAATGGTTAAACTCTGGTTCATCTGGTTACAAGTTTAGTTTTGGTATTTCCGATTTTTATTAAAGAGGGTGAGACCTGCACATTAAAGTCAAATTATCAGCATCTAAAAAGGCCATTTGTAATGGAAACTCATACATAGTTACTCCAAAATTGTCAAGGCAATATATTTGTCTCCTATTTTCATGAAAACACAAGACTCAGAATTGGGAGAGTACTTCAAAACCACCTTGTATTTGAACTTCTTCTTTAAAAGGTCCAGTCAGTTAGCTAGTGATTAATTCCCCAACTAGTTATTGAGCACCTTTATGTTACAGGAAATTTAAGGAGCTAGTGGGAGACAAAACAGGTAAACAAACAAGTGTTATCTTTAAAGCTGCGTTTCATTGGGTAGAGACAGGTAACACTGAGATGGGAGTGGGAAAGGTTGAAAATAGACCAGTGAGGGGGCTTCTATAGTATCCAAGAAGGAAGAATGGTGAGAAGTAGTCACTACCTTTAAAAAAAAAAAAATGTATTTTTTGACGGGATAGCAGACCAAATTTCCTGACAATCCGGAGGAACGTAATTAGACATATATAAATTCAGGGATGGCTTCACAGTTTTTAATCCAAGCAATGGTAAGAATTTAGTTGTCATTTTCTGAGGTGGAGGATTAATCCAAGGGAGCAGTAAAGAGACGGTATCACTGGTAGCTTAGTGGTTACGAATCGGGCTGTGAACCGCAAGGTCAGCAGTTCGAAACTACCAGCTGCTCCGCGGGAGAAAGATGAGGCTTTCTGCTCCCGTTAAGATTTACAGCCTCAGAAACCCTGTACAGGGTCACTATGAGTCGGAACCGACTCCACGGCACATAACAACAACAACATCAAGATTCAGTTTCGTTTATATCAAAATTTAGAAGACTGCTAGGCAACTAGGAATGGTTTTCCAGAAAGTAATACAGTAGTGCAAATAGTTAAAACAATTGGCTCTTAATTGAAATGTTGATTGGTTGAGGCTACCTGGAGATGCCTCAGAAGAAAAGCCTGCTGATCTACTTCTTAAAAATCAGCCATCAAAAGTCCTACGGAGCACATTTCTACTTGGATATGTGCAGGGTCACCATGAGTAGGAGTAAATTCAATGGCAGCTGGCTTTCCGTTAATTAAATGACTAGCCCCTCAATGCTGTCAATCGTGCTTTTAAGTCACATTGTTCTAACCTTGGTCTAGGCTATGATGAGAACAAAACCTTGACCAGGTCATATAGTGGCGGTTAAGTGCTGTTGACCTGATTCCGACCCATAGCTACCCTGTTTAGGGTTTCCAAGGAGCGACTGGTGAGTTTAAACTGCTGACTATGCAGTTCAAACGGCTTTGCAGTCTGGCGCATTAACCCACAGCACCACGCCATGACTCCTCCTATCCAATAAGTTATTAAAAATGAGAGGAGTACAGGCATTGTTGGGAACATCTTAGAATTCATCCTTCCATATTGCTCCATTTTCAACCCTCGTAGTCATTCTGGGTAGCAAGAAGTATTTTGGAACGGTCAATGGAAAAAGGGCAAGGAGCTCTGGTAGCATAGTGATTACGAATCGGGCTGCTAATCTCATGGTTAGCAGTTCAAAACTACAAGCTGTTCCAGGAGAAAGATGAGGCTTTCTGCTCTGGTAAAGATTTACAGCCTCGGAAACCCTATACAAACAAGGTCGCTATAAGTGGGAACCGACTTCATAGCACAAAACAACAACAAATGGAAAAAGCATGTAAGAATGGAATCTGCCCTCCCTTTTATTGTTAAAGTTAAAGGAACAATAGTTTTACAAGAAGGGCACTCAGTAGATATATGCTTACATTTCATTAGTCAGATATGTGCACATAAGAGAAAGGAAATAAACTTTTCTCTACCTACATAGAATCAAGATTCTGTTATAAATAAAGAGTAGACCTAGCATATTGAGTAGATAACCAAGACAGCCTTAGAAATGTCAATTGGAGAAAATAAATCTTGTCTAGTTTGGAAAACGGAAATTGATAATGAAAAAATAATCACACATAATTTTTCACACAGGACTGCTCACATTCTCATATTTCTTAATTACATAAAAAATTTATCATAGGCATTTTTCATGATAAACTCTTTGTAAATAAAAATTTAAATAAATGAATAATATTCTTCTATAAAAGTATGGTCCATAATTTACCTCCTCATTAACCTTCCTTTTCTTATTGAGCATTTAGGTGATTTTTCCATGTTTCACTATTGTAATGTCATGATGGGTATGTTTGTATATAAATTTAAAGATACTATGCTTAAGGTATCCTGATTATTCAATCTGAAATCTTTATTATGAAAGAAAATGAAATTAATGTCTTGTGTTTAGGTCTACCTTCTCTATGTCTTTTGTTTACGTTGCATTATCTTGTTAAAGCCCTACTGTATTGTTGAACAAACAATGTGTGCGTTACACAGCTTTTTGAAACCCATGCAACTCCATGTTAGCACATGCATGCACACACATAAATCCCTTGGGTGATTATACCTGTCCTCTGAATAAAGTTAAGTCCTGTCTTTTATTTTATTTTATTTTTTGTCTTTTATTTTTTTTATGTCTTCAGTATTTCCTCCAGACTTCTCCTTGAACTTGATTTAAAGTGTCCTGATCCTACTTGAATATATTCAGAACAACCTTGAGTATGTTATGAGTTAATGCCTTTCTGATTCTATATAGTGCATATGTCCTTTTTAAAAGCTGATCTTTCCTGCAATGTCCTTCAGCCACACACTCTTTCCTCTTTTTCTTCATTGGATTACTCATGTTTATATAATTAAAATTTCTGTTCCTCAGCTTCCTGTCCTTATTTTTCCCCAAACTCATTCAAAAATACCTTTTTCATCTGTGAAAGAACCTAGATACTTTTCCATTCATTCTTATACATTTCTATTTTCTAATTCATGGACTATTTATAGATGTGCTGCTTCCTTCCACTTGTTTGGACTTCAAGGGCAAATTAAAGGTATTAGGACACCACTTCCTACACTGTCCCTGGTTCAAAACCAATGACTTGTTTTATTTTTTCACAACCTTTGAATTGGAGTATTAAACTAATATATTTTATTTATAAAGAAAATAATTAAAATTATGAAATAAAAGATTTTAAAAATCTCTAGTCAAACCACCAATTGATGTCACTATTAGAATTTTAGTCTGTTGCCTTCTAATCAGAAATATGTTTACATATTTATATTGTTTATATTCCTTTTCAGCTATACATTTGTTGATGTATATATATGTATATTGATATTATATATATGTGTGTATATATATATATATATTGATTCCTCACTTATTGACTATCTCCTTATCCAATATTTCACATTGATGACAATAGTAAAAACCTGCTGGCTAGTTTCTGTATTAATAGCACATGTCTGGCAGGAACTAATGCCAAGGTGTGAGGTAAAAATAACTTTGCCTGTGATGGTTAAAGTAATGATGTAATTTGACAGTTGTGCAATGATGTAGTCATCCTGTATTTTGTGATCTGATCTGATGTGGTCATCTCCACTTTTGCATTAAGCTGATTTTTGCATAACAATCTTGTCTTTGGAACCTAACCATGTTGATGAGCTATGAGTGGGAGTATATACACAATACTAGTATATATATACTAGCGGCTTCAAAGAGTTTGTGGGAAATTTCCATTATCTTTTAACTCCATTTTCCCACACACTTTTGAAGCTCACTCATTTGTGTGTATATATACTTGTATATATTTGATACTGACAACTTTATGGAAAAGGTTTTGTTTGCTTTTCCTGACTGCTGGTTATGTACCATTGAGTGAGTCCTGACTAATAGCAACCCTGTGTAGGTTTCTGAGACTATAAATCTTTATGGGAGCAGAAAGCCTTATCTTTCTCCCAGAGAGCAGCTGGTAGATTTGAACTGCTGGCCTTGTGATTTGCAGCCCAACTTGTAACCCAATAAGCTACCATGGCTGCTCCTGATACATTACTTATGTCTATCTAAAGTACAAACAGATGCATCTTCATTGATGTAGATAAGTCAAATGTGCATAAACCTGATATAGTTAATGGAACCTGTAGGGTACCTAGTTTATAATGACTTCCCATGGCCAGGTTTGTGATACTCCCCATTATTGACTACATATAGAGAGAGATAGAGATACAGAGATGTGTAGCAAGATTTCTTTGTAGAAACTATTTGTCATCTTTTTTTCCCCTGTCTCCCAGGTTTTCCAAACAGATGTCATCTCCTGCATATTCTGTCTGTCAAGCCATAGTAATTAGTTAGTTGTATCTACATAACCTCAGTATGGCTACTCATGGCACCATTTCCTCCTGGAATCCAAGTTTCTCTGGTCTTGGCTGCAAGCACATGACTGAAGCAAACTCACTGGAGTTCTTTCAGATTTTTCCATCTGAGTGAGGTTGGGAATAGGAACTCTTTTTGCTTTCGTAGTACAGCAGTGAGGATGTGAGCCCAGATGCTACTGGCAGTCATTTCCCTGCAGAGAAAATGAAGAAAATGAAACTGACCTGACAGTGTTGGAGAGTCTTATTTTATTTCCTGAGGTTCCCGGAGCAGCCTGGGCCAATCAGTAATTCTGTCACTCCTGGGGTCTACCCTTCAGATGGCCTAGGCAAGTCAATGGGTTTCTGATTTTTGTCACCAAAATCTTATGGCTAATCATGTTGATAAAGTGCACTTGCTCTAGTGAATGATTGCTTAAACAAATGCCTTATTCTTAAACTCTCAATTTGAAAAATCTTTCCCATTAAGTAGGCATTATTCTCAGGTCTCCCACAGGTTTAACTACATCAGTCAAGGGCTGGTGATAGTCTCAAGGGTCACCTTCAATCCTGTTTGGAAAAAGGCAGACTATAAATTCTCTCCTTTCACAGTTGATGAAACTAATGCCAGACAGAGGAGTTGATCTACCCATAGTGACTACCCTAGTTTGTATCAGCATCAGGAATAGAACTCAGGTCTCTTAATCCAATGTCCTAATGTCCTGAGGTTCTGTATAATGTATATCAACATAGAGAAGTCTGTAGTATTTTTGTGATTATTAATTGGTATTAGTCCATTTTCCTCGTCTTTTTATACACTGTCATCAAGGTTGATCCTGACTTATAACAACTCTATATAGGGTTTCCAAGGCTTTAAATTTTTATAGGGGCAGTAGCCTCATCTTTTTCCTGAGGAGTAGCTGGTGAGTTGAAACATGCACCTTTTGGTCAGCAAGACCATTCATTCATACACCACCTGTTGAACATCTATGTGTTAATAGGCTTTATCTGCTAATATGTTGGTAACACTACGGTGCCTAAATTCCATTTAAAAGGAATTACAATTGTGTGATAATAGCTACCAGAAGGGACAACTGGGAAAGGCACCTAACTTACTAGGGGTGGCATACATTGGTCAGAGAAAGCTCACAAGACTGGATAATATCTGGACCATGTCATAACCAGTTAGGGCCATTTGTACAAATGTTTTTACCAACACTGTTATCTCATTAAGGAGCTCTGGTAGCGTGGTGGTTACGGTTCAGGCTGCTAACCTCAAGTTTGGCAGTTCGAAACTACCAGCTGTTCTGCAGGAGAAAGATGAGGCTTTCTGCTCCCGTAAAGATTTACAGCCTCAGAAACCTTGTGCAGGGTCACTGAGTCAGAACCAATGCCACGGTACTTAACAACAAGAAATTATCTCATTCTATCCTAAAAATTATATTAACAATTATATGTACTTCATTTTGAACTGGGTTCAAAAAAAAACACTGGAAGGTAAGAATGGGAGTTGTACTACCTGGGAAAGAGTAAGAAGCCACTGGGGTAATACAAAATCGGTTAATAAATTTTTCTACCTACCCGTTCACAACCATTCCCATTCTCGATGAATAGTTCCCAAATTGTGCAAAGACCAACACTAGCCCCATGAGATAAGAGTTTGTGATCAGATGAGTTTATGAAACACTAACTACTCATTCCCTGCTTGGAGATGCACAATAACTATTCACATTTTAAATGCAATAGAAGTTCTGGTGTGATGCTGTAGGATAAGCACTGGACTACTAACTACAAGTTTGGTGATTCAAACCCACCACCTCAGAAACCCTACACAGAGTGCTATGAGTCAGAACCGACTTGTTGACACTTAGCAACAGCAACAACAATTGTAATTGAGAGGGAAGAAGGAGGACTGCTGGTTTTATTCTGAGTCTCTCACTCCAAGCTGCATTGGCCCCCTTTTTTACTTATATTTGTGGCTCTTTCCCCTCTGCAAGTCCTACCTACCATGTTGCCTGGGTTCCCCTCATGTTCTCCCACCAAGGATGCCAAAATGATTTCTGTTTACATGCTAACTGCTATGAGCTTCTAAGGCTCTGAGAAATCCTATAATAAGGAAACCTTCATGAGTTATTTTCAACATAGCATTTCCCAAAGCTATTTAAGCGGATTTCTATCATTAGTTGCCGTGGAGTCTGTTCTGAATCTTGGTGATCCTGTGTGTTCAGTAGGTGTCAGGACTGTGATCTTTCAGAACTAGATGACCAAGACTGTCCTCCAAGTTTCCTCGGAGTGTGGTCAAACTGACCACTTTTGACAAGTAGTCAATCACTTAAGTTTGCAACACCTAAGAATCTTATTTAACCACAAGGTGCTTTTTTCCTTCTTGTATATTTTCTGTATGAAAAAAAAATTAAAACTATGAATTAAAAGATTAAAATAATCTCTATAATCCTATAAGACTTCAGAACCCATTTTGGGGATTTTTTTCTCTAGCAAAGGGAAATTTTGTCCCTCCTAAATTTCTCATATACAGCTTAACATATTTATGTCACGTATATTTTCCTAAGTGCTTTATTTAGTACACATTATATTTTCAGAGGCACTGTGTGATGATAATATTGTAGAGTTCTTTCACATACCTCATGTCATTCCCAACAACCCTGGGAAATGGATAGTATTATCACAGATTGTAAGTAAACAGACTCTGAGAGAGCTTACGGTGACTTCCCTGAGGTTACACAATTGACAGTGGGTAGAATGGGATAGTTCTGAGTTTTCCTACTGTCCCTTTCCCCTTAATAGTAATTAAATAAATAAATAAGTGCACAAATAATAAAAGTTCAAATGACCAGAGGAATTCTGAAGCTGGGCTGTGTACATGAATGTTATCTCAGAGTCCAAAGGAGAATAAAATGAAATAATTGTCAATCTCTTAGATATGTTACCAGCTAAATACCCCTAAATGAGATATGTTAGCTCTGATTGGTCATTGGATCTATAGATAGCATTGAGAATAAAAATAACCCAAGAGAAGGCATATTGTGGAGAGAACGTGAAAGAAATATCAAGGAAATGATGTATGTATGATCTAGTTCAGTTTGGAGCCTAGCTAAGTGAGAGGCTTTAGGGAAATGAGACAGGAGAGTTCGGTGATTTCACTTTTGTTTGGCCAACTGTTTGTTGTTGTTGTTGTTGTTGTTATGTGCTGTGGAGTCAGTTCTGACTCATAGGGACCCTGTACAGGGTTTCCGAGGCTGTAAATCTTTACGGGAGCAGAAAGCCTCATCTTTCTCCCGTGGAACAGCTGGTAGTTTCGAACTGCTGACTTTGCGATTCCCAGCTCGATTCGTAACCACTATGCTACCAGAGCTCCTTTTCAGTAGTCTGGATTTATTTGAGTGCCTGTGTAAGATAATGAAGGGTTTTTGTTTTTATCTTAGCTATGAAATGAGGAAAACCTGTATGATTGTAACTGCAGCTGAATTAGAGTGTTCAGGAGACAGTCTACTCAGAATAAATTGAGCTGCTAAACCCTGAATCAACCAACAGGGGAGATGGAGGACAGTTTCAATATAAAGAAGAGACTATTACAGGACTTGAACTAGGGGGAAATGTCATAGTGACTGTGAGGAAACAGTACATCAAGTCCATTGTCATCTGCAGGCAGAGGCAGAAAAGCCCTGGATAAATAAGACAATTAATTATATCGTACCTAACTTCATAGAGTATTAGGCAGACAGTATAGAAACTTTGAACAATGCCTAGCTCATGAAAAGTACTCAATGATTATTTGCTGAATAATTATGTATTTGATTTAGTTGTGTGATATGTCAAACTCAGTGACCACTGAATCAATTCAGAATTTCAGTGACCTTATAGCAACCACAGGGTTTCCAAGGCTATAAACTGTATTGAAGCAGACTGCCGCATCTTTATTTTGTAGAGCGGCTGCTGGGTTTGGACCTTTCAGGAGCAGAGCGTGGATTCTCTGTGCCACCAGGTCTCCTTAGGTCTCTACTAAAGACATGGTATGGACTTCAAATTGACATATCTCCTCTTTTTTCCAACTTAAAACAGGGCTTTGCTCCAAAGCCTCCCTCATAAGTCTGTTCTGAAGTAAGTCAAACACCTCTTTTTTCAAGTTTCCATTATTATTGTCTTTTATTTTCTGTATCTTTATAAATTTGATATTCGAGCATCTGTGAGTAAACATCTGAGAGTGATAACATCAGCAAATTCTGCCCTGCAATTTTGTATGTAATAAATATGAGTGTTGCTAATGATAAGCTGTATCTAAAGAATCCTACTAAAAACAAATGGTTATAAATGTGGTTCATCATAACCAGAATATGCTGTAAATTGGGGATTACCTGTTAAGGTATTCATTGAGGAGATTGTCCAGGCTAAATCTGAATTATTATCTGACTGAGGAATTCAGGAATTAAACATCAGGGATTTGTTAGAGAGGGAGAGATTTGTTAGGTTCTGGGTTTTATGCCAGAGTTCCAGTATGTAGTTAGTAGCATTGATATTCCATATTTATATAAAAAATGTCTAAAAGATGAATTTCTATTGTTTTATCAACACGTCAGT
This sequence comes from Chrysochloris asiatica, assembly GCF_000296735.1. Lineage (NCBI taxonomy): Eukaryota > Metazoa > Chordata > Mammalia > Afrosoricida > Chrysochloridae > Chrysochloris > Chrysochloris asiatica. The sequence continues at coordinate 7,401,473 of NW_006408681.1, forward strand.
TTTTATACTTACTTCTTGTTTTAGTATGTTTTTACCCAAGCTAACATTATTTTAACAATGGTGGATAAATTATTTATTGTCAGGAGGGACCAGTCTCTGGGGAAGGATATCATGTTTGGTAAGGTGGAGGGTCAGAGAAAAAGAGGAAGACCCCCAACGAGATGGATTGGCCAAGTGGCAGTATTGATGGACTCAAGTGTGGCAACAGTAGTGAAGTTGGCCCAGGATTGGACAGTGTTTTGTTCTGCTGTGCATAAGGTCGCTATGAGTTGGTACCAACTCGATGACACCTAACAACAACAATCTGGAAAAATAAGAAATTCAAACTTTCTGTTAAAGAAGCCTAGGAATCTGAAAATAAATCTTTAGGCTAGAGCTGACCATTCAGTCAATTCAATAAAAATATTAATATTAAACTATTAATATAAAATTATGTTAAAATAATCATACAGAATACAAAATCATAAAATAATATGCTACCCAACATCCTCTTTGCCTCAAATATTATATTTGTAATCCTCATAATTTTGTAAAATGGGTGATATTATCTGTATATTATAGGTTAGGCCTTAGTACACTAGTCGCTATTAAGTAACAGAAGCCACCTGAGATAGTTTCTAGGACACAAGGTGTAAAAATAAAATAAAATAAAATAAGAGGAAAATTAGGTCTCTCACTTAGGCCTGCTTGACTGCAAAGCCTTTAATAATTCAGTTCAGTTTTTGTAAACCGGTTAAGTCAGTCTACCTTTCATTTCACTTAAAAAGAGTGCTGTCAAATAGTAACTGAAGAACAAAATAAGAACAGGAAGTTTGATCTGTGAAGTAAATTCTGCTGTATTTTTTCTTTTCACTCCTTGCAGAAATCACCTACATTGAAAGCTATTTTTATGTTGAAAACTGACAGTAGAATTGTCACTCTTCTACAGACTTTGTTGATTTGTTCATTCACTCAGCAAATATTATCTAAGTGCCTGCTGTCTGCTGGGCACTGTGCTGGAGACAAGGATACAGCAATGAAACCCTAGGAGTTCCTAGTCCAGTGGAAGATACGGACAAATTCTGGTGCTGGTTGTGTTCCATGGAGTCGGTTCCCACTTATAGATTTATAGGGTTTCCCAGGCTGTAAATCTTTACAGGAACAGAAAGCCTCATCTTTCTCCTGTGGAACCACTGGTAGTTTCGAACTGCTGACCTTGAGGCTAGCAGCCTGACTCATAAACAATTGTTACATATTGAAAGTCACAGGTACCAGAATTGGTGTTGTTAAGTGTCGGTGAGTTGGTTCCTACCCATAGTGACCCTGTATAGGGTTTCTTAGGAGTGACTGGTGAGCTTGAATTGTTGAACTTGCAGTTCAAATTGACTTTGCAGTGCAGCGCATTTACCCACAGCACCACACCAGGACCAGAACAGAGGGATGTTTGTCCCAACGTGGAAGAGTCAGAGGTAACGTCCTATGAGAGTTAATCACTAAAGAATGACCTGAAGTGAGAAGGTGACGAGAAGGGAGCATGCTTTCATTGAGGATCTGCTATGTATTCTCTCAGTGTCCTGTGTGTATCATTTAGTCCTAAAAAGAACCCTATGACATGTAGGTACAATTGGCCCCATTTTACAAATTGAACAGTAGCATGATAGGCTTTGCATTTGCTATCAATCCCACAGTCACTGAACCAAGTTTTAAATGTGACTTTGAAGGCCATTCTCTTCCCGTTACACTCTGCCGCTGTTGTTTCTGGGACAGTAGTTTCACTCTAAATTCTTAGACTTGGCACATAGAGATGTCAGAATAAAACATTAATTGTGACAGAACTGAATTGCAAAACAACAATTTACTACCATAGTTGTCATTCAATGACATAACTTAAAACTGAATTTAATGTGTGTAGAAAATATCATGACTAAATAGTTTATCCTTTATTTGTTTTCTTCTCCTCATCAGTAAATTAGGATTAATAGTGTATCTATCTCCTGGGATTGCTAAGGGTTAAAAGAAATATTATAATGGGTTGTTGTTGTTCACTGCTGTTGAGTCAATTCTGACCAATTGTGACCCTGCTGACCTTGCAGTTCAAACAACTTGCAGTCTGGCACATTAACCCACAGTGCCACACCATAACTCCTATAATGGCTTAGTGCCTCAGTAGATATTCAATAGTAAGTGTTCAAATAAATGTTAACAAGTATTATTGTATATTTTGAATGTTTTAGGGCTTTTCTCTTCTCAAGCTCCTGAATGACAGTCTTTTAACTTAAAATCTGTGTTACTAGGCTGTATTAAATCTGGGTTGTTGCTGTTAACTACCATAGAGTCGTTTCTGACCCACAGTGACCCTGTATAAAGTTTCCAAGGAGCAGCTGGTGAGCTTGAACTGCTGACCTTGCAGTTCAAACTGACTTTGTAGTCCAGCGCATTAACCCACAGCGCCACACCAGGACTCCATTAAGTCTGGGTATATGACAGCCTTTATGTTTATTTTTTTCTTCTCATTCAAAACCAGTTATTGAATGTTCTAGCACAGTTTCAGTATTAGACTAATAGTGAGGGCAATTTTATTTGAAAAACACTAAATTGAGAACAAAATGTTAACAGAGGGAAAAATCCATCATGTTTGGATTTTGTGTGGTCACTCGTGGTAAATACTACTACTTACTGGATTTAGCAACTACATCTGAGGAAGGCTTGTTGTTAGTTGTTGTTAAATGCTATCAAGTCATTTCCAACTCATAACGACCATATGCACAACAGAACAAAATACTTCCGGGTCCTGCACCACCCTCACAATTGTTATGTTTGAGCCCATGGCTACTGTACTGTGTTGTTTCATCTCATTGGGGGTCTTTATCTTTTACCAAGCATGATGTCCTTCTCCAGGGACTGGTCCTTCTTATAATATGTCCAAAGTATGAGAGACAAAGTCTGGCCATACTGGATTCTAAGGAGCATTCTGACTATACTTCTTCTAAGACAGATTTGTTTATTCTTCTGCAGTCCATGGTGCTTTTCAATATTCTTCACCAACACCATAATTCAAATGCATCAATTATTCTATGATCTTCACTATTCATTGTCCAGCTTCTAGATACATATAAGGCCATTAAAAATTTCATGGTTTGGTTCAGGTACAACTTAGTCCTCAAATTGATATCTTTGCCTTGTAACGCTTTACAGAGGTCTTTTGCAGAAAATCTGTCTTGATTTTTTTTTTTTTTTTGCTGCTCCCATGATCGTTGATTGTGGATCTAAGAAACATGAAGTCTTTGGCAACTTCCATCTTTTCTCTATTTATCATAATGTTATTTATTGGTCCAGTTGTGAGAATTTTCATTTTCTTTATATTAAGGTGAAATCCATACTGAAGGCTGTTGTCTTTAGTCTTTATCAGTAAGTTGTTAACTCCTCTCTGCTTCCAGCAAGTAAGGTTGTATCGTCTGCATATCGCAGTCTTCCTCCAATCCTGATGCTACATTTTTCATATGATTCAGTGCTTTGGATTGTTTGCTTAGTGTACAGATAAAATAGAGGATCCCTCGTGATGTAGTGAAGTTCTGGTGTGGTGCCATAAGATAATGCACTGTGCTGCATGGTCACTTTGAACCACAAGGTTGGGTTCAAATTCACCAGCTGCTCCTCAGAAACCCTATACAGGGCCGTGATGAGTTGAAATCGACTCAGTGGCACTTAACAGCAACAACAACAAATGGTGTACTGGTTTACGCGTTGGGATGCTAACCACAGGTCAGAAGTTTGATTCCACCATCTGTGTCTTGGGATAATGATGAGACTTTCTGCTTTTGTAAAGATGTACAGCCTCAGAAACCTTATACTGTGTTGCTATGAACATACTTGATGCCACACAACCAACAACCACCACACACTGAATAAGTATAGGGAAAGGATACAACCCTGGTACACATCCTTCCTGATTTTAAACCATTCAGGATCCCCTTGTTCTGTTTGAACAACTACCTCTTGGTCTGTGTACAAGTTCCTCGTGAGTACAATGAAGTGTTCTGGAATACCCATTCTTCTCAGTGCTATCCATAGTTTCTTATAATCCACACTATTAAATGTATTTGCATAGTGTATAATGCACAAATAAACATCTTTATGATATTCTCTGCTTTCACTCAAGCTCCATCTGACATCAGCAGTGATGTCCCTTGTTCCACGTCCTCTTCTAAATTCTGACAGCTCCGTGTCAATGTACTGCTACAACCTTTCTGAACTGTCTTCAAAAAAATTTTACTTGATCTGATATTAATGATATTGTTTGATAATTTTAGCATCCTGTTGAGTCACATTTGTTTGGAATGGGGACAAATATGGATGTTTTTTAGTCACTTGGCCAGGTAAATGTCTTCCAAATTTCTTGGCATGTGTGAGTGAATATCTCCACTGCTGCATCAGTTTGTTAAAATATTTCAGTATGTATTCTGTCAATTCCTAGATTTTTTTTTTTTTTTTTTTTATCCATGCTTCAATTATAGCTTGAACTTCTTCCTTCAGGACCATCAGTTCTTGATCATATGCTACCTCTTGAAAGAGTTGAGAATCAACCAATTTTTTTTTTTTTTTTTTTGGTACAGCAAATCTGTGTATCCCTTCCATCTTCTTTTGATACTTTCTGTGTCATTCAGTACTTTGTCCATAGAATCCTTCACTACTGGAGACCGAGGTTTGAATGTCTTCTTCAATTCTTTCCACTGGACAAATGCTGAGCATGCTGTTCCCTTTCTGTTTTCTAATTCCTGGTCTTCGCACATTTCATTATAATACTTGCTTTCTCTTCTTGAGCTACCCTTGGAAATTTTCTGATTCATTCATTCTCTTCTTCATTTCTGCCAGTCACTTTAGCTTCTCTACATTCAAGAGCAAGTTTCTGATACCCATGATTCCCATTTCTTTATTTTTGTCTAATCAGTGATCTTTCTCTTTTTGCCTGTGTGATGTTCACAACTCTTCATTATTAACTAATGCATCAAGTATGTTCTTGAGATGCTTTATAAATTCAGGTGGGATATATTCAAAGTCATATTTGGCTCTCATGGACTGGTTTTAATTTTCTTTAGCTTCAACCTGAACTTGCATTTGAGCAATTGATGTAATGTTCTACAGTCAACTCCTGGCCTGGTTCTGGCTGATGAGACTGAGCTTTTCCATTATTTATTCCCCAAAATGTAGGCAATTGGATTCATGTGTATTCCATGTAGTGAGACTCATGTTTTATATCTGCTCGTTATGTTGTTAAAAAAAGGTATTTGCAATGGATCAGCATTGGTCCTACAAAGTTCCATCATTTGCTCTCCAACCTCGTTTCTATCACCAGGATCATATTTTCCAACTATGATCCTTCTTCGTTTCCAATGTTTGCACTTCAATCCCCAGTATTATCAATGCATCTTGATTGCATATTCGATCAATTGCATTTGATTAAACTGAAAAAGTTCATAGAATTCTTCAATTTCATCATCATTGGCTTTAGTGGTCAGTTTGTAAATCTGAGTAATAGTGGTTTTAACTGGTCTTCCTTATATGCATATGGATATTATCCTGTCACACAGCTTTGTACTTCAAGAAAGATCTTGAAATGCTATTTTTGACATGAATGTTAACACTATTTATCTTCAATTTGTCTTTCTCAGCATATGCTAAGTCATATGATTGATTCAAAAAGACCAGTATGATTCCATTTCAGCTCACCGAAATACTGATTTTCATTCATTCTACTTCATTTTTGGTAACTTCAAGTTTTCCTAGATTCATGCTTCAGACAGTCTACATTCTGGTTATTAATGGATGTTTGTAGCAGTTTCTTCTTATTTTGAGCTATGCCACATCAACAGATGAAAGTCCCAAATGCTTTGCTCTATTCCTGTTATTAAGATCTATTCTCCTTTGAGGCGGTAGCTCTTACCTGGTCACATTTTGAGCGTCTTCCAAACTGAGGGGTTCATCTTCTAGCACTATATCAGACAATGCTCATAAGGTTTGCAGTGGTAACCATTCGGAAGTGGTCAGCCTCTCCTACATTGTAATCTGTCTTATTCTGGAAGCTGTGCTGAAACCTATCCACCATTGGCGACCCTGCTGGTGTTTTGAATATAGGCCACATAACTTCCAGCATCATAACAACATGCAAGTCACCACAGTATGACAAGCTGACAGAGTGGTCAATAATCTCTAACAAAAATTCTCGAGATTTGTGCCTGCCTATATTATGGTGGCAGGGCCTGGTTTAGAAGAAGAGGCAGGATGGTGAACTCTAATATCTAATACTCAAGGAGCCAGGAATTTAATGGACATAAGCAAGTATGTCCATTGGACAGTTTGGTCCGTTAAGTAGGTACAAATTAGAAATTACATATGAATGATTTAAAGACATTTAAATCAAAATAATAAATTACTTGAGGTTTCACAAGAAAGCGCTGGCCAATGAGTTTAAAGACTTGACTCTTCATTCCTCCAGCTGACATTTGTAGAAAGAAGTAGAGACAGTAGTTAAGAGTGGGCGCTCTGGGATTGAGTAAGATTCTTCCAGTTAATAATGTTGCAACATTAAGAGATAGTAAAGGCTGAGAGCATGTGTGGGAGAACAAGGTACAGTAAAGTTTACCTACTGATGGTGTGATTCTGAAAAAGCTATTTAACCTTTCCATATCTCAATTTCCTCATCTAGGTTTTTGTGGTAATTGACTTATTATAGAAAACGTACTTAAATATTCTTTAACTAGCCTATCAGTTTATCTTCATTTGCTATGGGGGCTGTGTAGTCCAGTGATGCTGGAAGCTGTGCCACCAGTATTACAAATGCCAGTGGACAAGTTTCAGCGGAGTAACCAGATTAAAAGGCTAAGAAGAAAGCCCAGGCAATCAACTTCAATGAACAGCTTATGAATCACAAGAGAATATTGTCCCACACAGTGCGGGAAAATGAACCCCCTGTGTTGGAAGGCTATGTTACAATGGCTGCAGCAATGGATTTTAGCACACAAATGATCATAGGGGTAGTGTAGGACCAGGCAATGTTTCCTTATATTTTATATGGGGTTACTATGAGTCTGAGTTGACTTGAAGGCAAGTAATAGCAACAAATGTTAACTAATTTGGGCTACATTATTGTTCAGAGACTATCCTGGGAGCCAGGGACTCAAACATAATCAGATACAATCCCAGTCTTCAAGTAGACAGACACCAGCCAATAAAGGTTGGTTGCCAGTGGAAGTGCATACCCAGTGCTAGGAGCTTTGAAAATGAATTTCATAGTGCTGAGAGAAGACTACTCAGAAGAACTTATTTCCAGAAAGAAGGAGGCATTTTAGGCCAAAAGATATGAGAAGCACTTTAAGCATATCCCTTGTGAGGTTCAGTAGCCTATGTGATTTCAGGTAAGTCACTTCCTCTCTCTGCCTTGATGACTTGCTCTATCACAGAGAGCACGTTCAATTAGCAATGTGTAATATCTCTCCAAGAAGCCCTGTTGGCTACTAACGCAAAGGTTGGCGATTCAAACCTACCCACCACTGTGTGGGAGAAAAATGTGGCGGTCTACTTCCTTAAAGATTATAGTCTAGGAAACTCTATGTAGCACTTCTGTGTTGTTATAGGGTTGCTGTGATTCGGAATTGACTCCACAAATAATTCCCTCTTTGTAAGCTTGAGGATATTTCAAGACTGCAGTGGGGTACCAGAGGCTGCTTGATTGGGAGATACCTGCAGATAAGAAAGATGTAAAGGGAACCTATTGGTACTATGGTTAAGTGCTTGGCTGCTAGCCACGAGGTCAGAAGTTCAAACCACTCCCGTACCCCGATGGGAGGAAAGTTCTCACAATTTGGTCCATTAAAGATTTCAGTCTGGGAAACCCTATGAGGTCAGTTATGCTCTGTTCGATGGGATCACTGTGGATACCCTCTGTGGTGCTGTAGGATAACCACTTTACTGCTAACCTTAGGTTGGTGGTTCAAACCCACCAACTGCTACTCAGAAACCATATATAGGGTTGCTATGAGCTAGAACTGACTCAATGACACTTATCAACAACAACAATAACAACCTAGGGTCATTGTGTGTCAGAATTGACTCGTGGCATGCAACAAAATCATGGTACAATCCCTTGGGGCTACAAAAATAATGGAGAACAAAAGTTAGAAATGTACTTTGACATTTAGAGCAGCTAAAAGACGGACGGTAGGATGATGCTAAGGTGAGGGAGGTATTACCAGAGGGACACAATCTTTTGGGCTCACTTTATTTGTGAACTTTCCTGCTACCTCAAGCTGCTAATCAGACAATGTGATTATGCCCTGTGTTGAAACAAATGGCAATATGGTTTGTCTTGCCCCTGCCTATTAAACTCAAATCTTGTGACTTTCAGGTAATAGAACATCATTTACATTTTGTTTCTCTGCCGTCGCACCCTCCAGCTATGTCTTCTTTCCATGAAGAAATAAGGAAAAGTTAAAAACCGTGGACTTGGGGTTCAGGTAGACTTTGAAATGGTCACTAATTTTTAGTCAGAGTCACTAAGAAGGCAGCCAGGTAAAGAAAATGAAAATATAGGAGCCTTAGGATAGGAGTTTAGAGGTAAATTCTGACCCTTGCTATCACCAGGGCACTGCATATGCTATTTGTGTTATTTTTGTGCTAGATGCCAACAAGTCTGCCCCAACCCAGTGGAATTATGTACAGCGGGATGAAACATTGCTCACTCTGACACCAGCTTCACAATCATTCTTATGTTAGAGCCCATTGTTACAGCCAATATCATTGTGTCACATTGAGGTTCTTCCTTTTTGTCTCTGACCATCTACACTACCGAGTGTATCCTTCTCCGGGGACTGGATATGATAATATGTTCAAAGTACATGAGTTGAAGTCTATCCATCCTGGATTCTAAGGAGTATTCTGGCTGTATTTCTTTCAAGACAGATTTGTTCATTTTCTGGCTGCCTGTGGTATATTTTTAAAATAAACTTTGCTAACACCATAATTCAAAGGCATCAATTCTTCTTTGGTAATTTTTATTCACTGTCTAGCTTTTATATACATAATGACACATTTTGAAAATACCATGGTTTGGGTCAAGTGCACCTTAGTCTTCAAAGTGATATCTTTGCTTTTTAGCACTTTAAAGAGATCTTTTGTAGCATATTTGCCCAATATAATATGCCATTTGATTTTCTGATTACTGCTTCCATAGGCATTGATTGTGAATTCAAGTAAAATAAATCCTTGACAACTTCAATCTTTTCTCCATTTGTAGTACTATTGCTTATTGGCCCAGTTGTGAGAATTTTTGTTTTCTTTATGTTGAGGTGTAATCCATATTGAAACACTAATAAAAGCTCATATTTGCAGTGAAGGTAGGAATTTACCACTTCCCCCTCCCAAATAAAAAGGGGAGGTGGTATTAGGGAAGAATGTGCTAAGCAATAAATAATGCAAGTGTCCACTAGGCCAGCTCCCATGTTAGGTATTAACTAAGGTAAATGAAAGCTAGTGAAATACTTGACACTTATGTATTCAGTAAATGAACAATGAATGTTTTAAAAGAAGGGATTTAAAAATGCCTGTTCTGTGTAAGACTTCTTACTGTGATGTTATTATTCCCGTGGACCATCTGCTCTAATTATGGTTTCACAGAGCTGAGGAATTTAGTGTCCTAACCTCAGAGTCTCCGTTACACTTGATGTTTTGTTTGAGGTTGATGTATTTGGAAAGATTATGGGAGGATGGATTCTTTGCCAGCTTCTAACTAGGCAGATGTGAAGGTTTTCTGCTAGGATTTTTTGCTCCCTGGTACTAGGTGGTCAGAGATTAAATAATTTGTCACCAGATAGATGTTCTGAAGAGCTAATTAAAAAACTGAAAAGTACCCAGGACCTTAGATGGTTAGATTTATTTGCCGTCCTCTTTAGAAAGATCAGAATTAGTTTAGAGTCACATTATTAAATGATATTTCCAGAAAGTCTGCAATTAAAATGAAAAGGACACTGTTTTAAAAGATGTGCTTAATTATAATGTTGCTGTTGTTAAGTGCCGTCAATCACTTCCAACCCATAGTGACCCTGTATAGGGTTTCCAAGGAGCAGCTGGTGAGCTTGAACCACTGACCTTGCAGTTCAAACGACTTTACAGTCTGATGCATTAGCCCACAGCACCACACCAGGACTCCACTATTAACATAGAATTGTCTGTTTCTTTCTTCAATTCTATTAGCATTTGGTTTATGTATTTTGAGGCTCTTTAATTGGGAGCATATATATTTATTATGGTTATGTCCTCTTATTTAATTGACCCTTTAATCATGAGATAATATTTTTCTTTGTCTCATACTGTTTTTTTGTTTTAAAATCTACTTTATCAGAAATTAATATTGCCACTCCTGCTCATTTTTCATTACCATTATATTTTTTCCATCATTTGATTTTTAATTTATTTTTGCTTTATGTGTAAGGTGTGTCTCTTGTAGACAGCATATTGATGTATCCTATTTTCTAATCTATTCTGCTACTCTTTGTCTCTTAACAGGTGCATTTAATACATTGATGTTCAATGTAATTATTGATAGGTATGAATTGATAGTAGTCATTTGTCTGGGTTGTGTATGTGTGTGTTTGTGTGTGGTGCTGTTGTTTTCATTGTTTCATATATTTTTCTATGCTGAGTTCATGTTGTTTGTGTATTTTCTCATCAATTTCTTCACTGATTTTTTTTTTAATGTTGACAAAAACTTCATGCTTTTCCTTTTTCTTGATTTAATATGAAGGTGTATTAATTTTTTTGTGATTTTCTTTTCCCCTGTAATTTATTAATTTTGTCCCCAGTTTAAAACACTCTATTTTATATTGAAATCTACTTCATTTCCTCACCATTTATAATTCTTTAACTATACTTTTCCCTCTCTTTGCTTTGTAGTTGTCTTGGTTATAAATTGATACCTCTGATTCCCTGTTTTCAGTCTTATAAGTTTGTTTTACTTTGGATACATCTGTATCATAATTAAATTCTGGGTGGTAGTGTTGTGTATGTCAATCTCTAGAAATGTACTCATTTGCCATCATCTTAGAGGGACATTTTTGCTAGAGGTATGATTTTTGTTTGGCAACTCCTTCTCCCCAACCCCCCGCCAGAGTTTTGTATATGTCTCCCATTGCCTTCTTGTTTGCATGATTTCTTCTGTGAAATGAGACCTTAATGGTTCTCCTTATATGTAACTTTTAGTTATTTTCTGAGCTGCTTTCAGGATTCTTTCCATGCCTTTGATTTTGGAGAGGTTGATTGTGATGTCTTGGTGATTTTCTTTTGGGGGGTCTATCCTGTTTGAGGCTTATTCAGCTTCTTGAGTTGGTTATCTTCTCATCTTTAATGATATTAGGGAAATTTTCTTCCAAAAGCTCTTTGACTATTTTATCTGTGCTTGTGTCTGTCTCTTCTTGTTCTGGAATTCCAATCACCAGTAAGTTATTATTCTTCATACTGTCCCACATGAACCTTAGGCTTTCATCAGATTATTTCATTCTTTTTTTTTTTTTTCTCATTGTTTTTCTAGCTTACTATTACTGAAAGATTAATCTTCACTTATTAATATTGGCCTTTCATTGATTCAGGTCTACTCCTTTGCACTTTCAATATATTGTCCATTTCTGAAATCTTAGTATTAATCTTCTTGTTTCAATTTGCATATTTCACATTTCTCAAATCCTTTATCTATTTTATTTGATTGTTCCTATAGTGCTTTCCTGAATTCTTCATTGTTTTCTTCTACCTTTATATCAATCATATGGATGTTCCTAAATATTGTTCTCTTGAATTCTTTTTTAGGCAGTTCCAATTATTTTTTTTTCCCTCAAAAATGTTTTCCAGGTCTGCCTCTTGATCACTTATTTGAGACACTTTGTCTTGTTTCTTCATGTAAATAGAAATGGTTTGCTGCTTTCAAGACATTGTGATATTATTGTATTTGTATTAAATTGGTAATTGTATGTTGGAGTATTCTTTAGCATTCACCAACTACATCCTGGTGGGTGTGATCAGGAGATGAGCTTGCACAGTGTTCTCTTTGTGCAGTTCAGTTTAGGATGGATTTGGCTAATGTTGGTTGTTGTCATGGATCCAGTATAAGCAGCTGATATTGGCTCTTGCTCGTTGGGAGGGGTTCTCTAGGGTACACTTGTGGTTGGGATGTCTGACTGTAGTTGTTGCCTCCTGTCAAGTGAGGCAAGAAGAGTAAACACACACACAATGAGAAGGAAAACAAACACAAACTAACAAACAACAGTGGGAAAAAAAAAAGCAGGTAACAGCTAGCAAAAGAATACAGATAACTAAGACATAAAGAAAATAGAAGACCTAAACATAATTAGGTAAAAGAATGAGTTAAAGAGAAAGACCCCGGACAGTAGCGACAAACAAACAAAAACTAAGTAAGAGGATTTTTAAAAAAACTAAACTAAGAAGAAAGTAGGAAGCAGCAGTGATTGGGAGAGAGAAGTAGGAAAAAAAAGAAGAAGAAATGAAAGGGAGATAGGAAGGTGAGAATGTAAAAGGACAAAGGTAAAGAGAGAATGAATAAAGAAACAAAAGCAATGAAAGGAGAAAAAAATGGGCAGGTGCTAAACTCAGAGATGAGACAATTTGGGGCTCCCCTGCCAGCCCTGGAACTCACATCATGGGTGGGTAAGGGATGAGATGGTTATACCCAACCTTGGATAGAATTCCTTTAGAGCTAAGTGTTATCTGATCTGGACACCTAATCTGGAAGAAGTTCATACAGACCCAAAGCAGCTGGAGTATCAGGGTATTTCCATTCCAGAGGTACTTCTAGTCCAGGGCTGACCAGAACCAGTTCTGCAGGTCTGGAATAGGCCACACCTGATTTTAGGTGCTGGGGTTGGTGCTGCTAGTGCCCACACACTTTGATGTGACTTCAGTAACCAGGAAAGCAGGTCTTCCATGGGAGTGGAAGTCATCAGGGTAGTGTGGGTGTGAAAAGAAAAAAAAAAGCCTTCAAAGTTATCCATGAAAGCTAAAGATGGGCAAACTGTGGTTGGCCTGGCTGCCAGCATAGGCCAATAATTTCTTTGCTGTGCGTGTGTTTTCTCCCCAGTGCATCTGTTCAGCTGCTTCTCCTTGTGAGGGCTAGTCCAGGGCTGGCCAGGGCAGACTTGACAGATCTGGAGCAGGGCACGCCTGAATGGATCAATGTGGACAACGTCCCCCTCCTTTAATGGGGCCTCCAACCATCGTGCTTATTCTGCCTCTCTTCTTATTTGCCATGTCTTTTCAACTCTCTCTCCTGGTAAGCATTCAGTCCACTTCTTCATCCCTTCATCTGAAGCAAAGTCCCGGGAGTATCATATGCATTTGTGTCATTTGGTTATTCATATCTTTGTTGTAGAGGGTCCATACAGCTTTTCTGCCTAATCTGCCATTTTTTGCTGCCTCTCTATTTGATATACATTTTTAAAATCCTATTTTACCATTCAGTTAAACACTTGGCACAGAGTGGTAAAGTAGCTATTGAAGGTCACCAAAAAAGATAGTTGGGGGAAATGAGATATAAGTATGGTCTGTGCTCCAACTACTTGCCTTTTAGTAGTAAAACTGTAGTAAATATCATGGCGAATATGAGTGTTCATTCATCCCCTTAGAGTCCTCTTAGACTTTCTAATCTTAAATATATATTCCATGGTGACCAGAATCATAGGTATTCACTAAATCCTTACTAATAGATTAATTGATAAAACAGAGTGCTAAAGTGTCTGTATAATCCTGTCTAATGATGGATTTTTATAGTATTGGATTTACTGAGACTTCCTCTGCAAAAAAACCTTTGTGACTCTCTTTAACTGACCAACTGAGCATTCCAGACTCTATTGGATCATTCGAATGGTCCAGCCTAAGATGCTCTTTCCAATCTTATTAAACTTCTTCATTTACAGAAACCTTTGATAGTCAGGGATGGGATATATTCTGTCATGCTTAGTTTTATATGTCTACTAGTTAGTGAAGATCTAAATAATATTGATTGAGTAAATAAATGTGGCCCAGTCACAATTAAGTAATACTTTGTTCATTCATACATGCAATCTAAAAGCAGGTACCAGTACTAACATTCTTTTGTTTTACTCATTTCTTTGGTTTAGATTTCTCTACCCCATTGCTAGCCAAAAGGTTGGTGGTTTGAAACCATCCAGAGTTAATCTGCTTCTGAAAGGCCAGAGCCATGAAACCCTATGGAGCAGTTGTACCTTGTAGCCATTGAATCCACATGAGTCAGAATCAACTTGATGGTAACTAACAACAGCAACCATCCTTTTGTTCTGGCCATTTCTTCAGGTCTTGCCACACTGCTGGCCAACTAGGTCTCCACCCGGGTTCACAGGAGTCTATTGAACATTGTAGGGCTTAGCTTGCAGCTCCATTGCTGTTTTTCCCTCACTTCCCTTTATCGGTGACGAACGTGGTCACTAATCCGAGTGTGTATTCCCACTGAGTCTTAGTCTTGGAAGGGGGTTTGCACTGAGGGGACCCAACCACTTGCCTTGATGTCTCCTAGGCGAGCAACTTACTTGTTCTTGTAATAAATAATCAGTCAGACTGCCT
>NW_006408681.1:7417404-7434014 GCF_000296735.1 Chrysochloris asiatica
CACTTACCAACAACAATGGCTAGTGATTGTGAACATTTCTTCATCTGCTTGTTGGCTGCCTGGACCCCCATGATCTCTTATTGTAATGTTTATACCAAGTTGTTTTTCAAGTAGTCTTTCACAGGCATCATATTATCTTTTACTGAAATAATGTGGCTAGGTTGGCACTAATTGGGCTTAGGTTTGTGTTGCTTTTTACATCATGATGATGGATTTCATTGATTTGTCCACACTAGCATTTTAAGTCTCCTCATTAGTGAATTTTGCCAGTTTGCACATTATTAAAAGAAAACCTTCCTCTACTTGTATGAGTGTTAGTTAAAAAATACTGCTGGCAAATCTGTTACATTTGAGTGTGCAAAAGGAAACTAACTTTTAAATGTTTAAAACTTTCATTTCTTGCTTATAAGCATATTTTATTGAAATTTATGAAAAATAATGGAAGTAAGATTTCTTTAGTACCTACTGGGTATGTTATTGTTTTGTGTTATTGAGTCAATTTGTACTCCAAGTGATCCTACAGTGAGTAGTCCTGCCCTGCAAGGCAGATCACCAGGTCTCTTCTGCTGCGGATCTACTGGTGGGTTCAAACCACTGATCTTTCAGTTAGCAGATGAGTGATTGACCATTGCACCAGCAGGACCTAACACTGTGCTAAACATTTTTGTATGTTAATATAATTTAGTAAGAGCCAGGCTTTGGCACCAGAAATTCCTGTATGCAAGTTCTAGTCCTCCAGGTCACATGTTGTTTGCTCTTGGGGAAATCTCATCTGTAAAAAGGTATGATAATTTGTTATTTGAAGTATGATTTTGTTACCTCCTTCTCCAGCAAAAGTCAATAGCCAAATGGGTATCAAAGTGTTGCTTTATTAATGGCTTTGAACTTATCTTGCTGGTGGTGGTGGTGGTGGTGTGCCGTGGAGTCGGTTCCTACTCACAGTGACCCAGTATAGGGTTTCTGAGGCTATAAATCTTTATGGGAGCAGAAAGCTTCATCTTTCTCCCATGGAATGGCTGGTAGTTTTGAACTGCTGACCTTGAGGTTAGCAACCAGACTCGTAACCACTACACTACCAGAGCTTATCTTAAAATTATCCAATTACAGATAATTTTTAGTAAAATGTGATGACTGACAAGGTCAATGTCTAGAAGGCTAAATGAGGCTATTCATCCCACTTTCCATGAATCAGAAACACTACAGGACTGTGGAACAGGCTCTTATTGAATCACATTTTAAAAAAAGGGCTGGGGGCTAGACTCAAGAGCTAAGTGCTGGGCTGGGCTTGTCCCTAAGATCCGTATTTTATTGAAATTAAAGCTTATTTTTTCCCTTGAAATCAGACTCATATTTATGACTGTGTACTTTCCCTTCTCAAAGGGATATAATTCCTCTTGTCTGTTTAGGTTATGGTCCCGTGGTAAACAATGCCCAAGTTTCAGTGATTTAAAATAACATAGGCTTAATTCTCACTCATACTACATATTTATCATATGTTGACTGGGGTACTTGGCTCTACTTGATCCTTGCTTATGGACCCATGCCAAGGGAAGTTCCATCTCCAGGCTTCCATTATTACAGAATTAGGGAAAATAAAACAAAGTTAGTACTGGCTCCTTGCTTCTATATGAATGTGACACACTTTTCTTCTTACATTTCATTGGCCAATTAAAGTCTCCTATCCAAGTCCTGGCGTGGTGCTGTGGGCCAATGTGTCAGACTGCAAAGTTCTTTGAACTGCAAGGTTGGGGGTTCAAGCTCACCAGCTGCTCCTTGGAAACCCTATACAGAGTTGCTATGGGTCAGAATCGACTTGATGGCACTTAACAACAACAACATCCAAATAAATTAAACAGGGCACCCCTACCATTTGATTATAAGGGAGGGAGGGACCAGAAATATTTGTGAAAACACCAAGGACTACTACAACAGGTATCTTGTTTCTTTATCATACCAAGCTCACAAAATAATATGTGACAGGGGTGATTATGCGCCTAGGTTATGTGAACTATACAGTATTCTGTTATAGTATAAGAGCATGAAAAAAATAAGCAAATTGATATCTTACTTAAATTCAACCTACTAAATGAGTTCAAAGAAGTCTTGGTGACTTGATACTTAGCATGTGATTGGTTTAGGTGGACAATTTGAACCCACCCAGTGATCCTGGTGTAGTGCTGTTAGATAAGCATTGGATTGGTAACCACAAGATTGGCAGTTCAAACCCAATAACCATTCTTGGAAACCCTATACAGGATTGCTATAAGTAAGAGTCTACTCAATGGCACACAACAACAACAACAGCAGTAGCTATGTGGGAAAAAGATCTTGTGATCTGTTCCCATTAAGACTGTTGTTGTTGTTAAGTGTGGTCAAGTCGCTTCTGACTCCTAGCAACTCTGTATAGGGTTTCTGAGGAGTGACTGGTGAGCTTAAACTGCCTACCTTGCAGTTCAAACCGACCTTACAGTTTGCAGTCCAGCGCATTAACCCACATATGTCTGCAGCAGGACCCATAAAGATTATAGCCTAGGAAACCCTGTTGAGTATGCTGTTATACAGGGTCACTCTAAGTAGAATTCCATTTGATTGCACCACACAACAAGTGAGTCCAGCCAACACCATTCCTCCTATATGAAAAAACAAAATAAATATTTACATGTTGGTAAAGAGCCAAAAGGTTGAATTTTTTGAGGAGAAAAAATGAGAGTGAAGAAGAAAAGAAAAAGGTGCATTTTTAAGGGGATGCTGTTGTTATTAAGTGCCACTGAGTTGGTATAGGGTTATTTTCACATGCTTATAGCAACCCTGTATTGGGTTTCAAAGAATGGCTGGTTGGTTTGAACTGCCCACCTTGTGGTTAACAGTCCCATGCTTATTCAACAGGATTCTATTGTATGTTGTTATTGTGGTTAGGTGCCACTGAGTAGATTCAAACTCATAACTACCTTATATACAATAGAAGGAAGCATTGCCCAGTCCTACACCATCCTCACAATTGTTATGCATGAATCCACTGCTGCTACTCTGTGCCAATTTATCTCATTGAGGATCTTCCTTTTTTTCACTGAACCTCCACTTTACTAAGCATGATGTTTTCTCGTGTCTAAAGTATGAGAGACAAAGTCTTGCCAAGCTGACGTCCAAGGAGCATTCTTTATTTGTTCTCCTGGCAGTCCATGGTACCTTTAATATTCTCTCCAATATCATAACTCAAATGCATCAATTCTTCTAGGGGCTTCCTTATTCATTGTCCAACTTGCACATTCATATCAGACAATGGAAAATACCATGACTTGGGTCAGGTGCACGTGAGTTCTCAAACTGACATCTTTGCTCTTGAGAACACTTTAAAGAAGTCTTGTACAGCAGATTTGCCTAATGGAGTACATTGTCTGAGTTTGTGACTGCTGCACCCATGAGTGGTAATAGTGGACCCAACCAAAATGCAGCCTGGGACAACTTCAATCTTTTGTCTAGTGGTGAGGATTTTTGTTTTCTTTACACTGAGGTGCAACCCATACTGAATGCTATGTTCTCTGATCTTCATCAGTAAGACTTTTAAGTCTGTTCATTTTCTGCAAGCAAGGTATAAGAACAACAACAAGAAAGCCCATACACCCAAACTCATTGCCATTGTTTATTCCAAATCCTAGCGACCCTGTATAGGACTTCCGAGGTTGTACATGTTTTGTTGTCACTGTTGTTAAGTGCTGCCAAGTCGGTTCCGAATCACAGTGACCCTATATAGGGTTTCTGAGGAGTGACTAGTGAGTTTGAACTGATGACCTTATGATTTATACCAACATTGCAGTCCAGTGCTTATCCTCCAGCATCACACATAGAGAGCCTCATCTTTCTCACTCAGTGTGGCTGGTGGATTTGAACTGTCGACCTTGTGGTTACTAGACAAGCCCTGGGGGGCTGTTTCTTCACATATAGATCTGTGCTCCAGGGTTATTTAAAAATATTGAATAAGAAAAACTTTTGTTTTGTTTCCTCCCCCCCTTAGGAAAATATAAACATTGATGAAGCCTCCAGATGTCTGGTGAAACACATCCTGGCAAATGAATGTGACCTGATGGAGTCCATTGAGCCGGATATCGTGAAACCTCATCTTGCCTCACCCAGAGTTGTCAGCTGCTCCAGTTGTGCCAAATCTTAGTGGGCTCTTTTCTTGGTATATGATGGAAATAACCCCATCACCACACATATTGTGCCTTAATTTGTTTTTACCATTTCAGGTAAATGTCAGGATAGGAATACATAGGTGGCATGCCAAAGATCTATGCCTGTATCTTTCATGTAAGAGAGAAATAGCAGATATTTTTGATGTTTTGTTTTTTTCCCCCTCACCATCAGCACAGTGTTTACAAGCTCTTTAAATATTTAATGTTACAGAATTCTGTCGTTTAGCTGAGTGCATTTTTGCAGGGCCAAGCCAATGGTATTATTTGCTTCTTTAAATTAAATCTCAGGTCTCTAAAAGAAGTGGGGAGAGCAGCAGATGAGCTGTCAAGTTAAGCCCTGGTTTTCACTGTGCCCCTAGAATCTTTGTCCGGATTGCCATACATTCTCTAATGGTTTGTCAGTGAAAATGTCATTTGTTCAAGAGATAACCTCTATTCTTGACAGCTCCAAGAGTTGTCTCTGATTTAGTTCTTCAGGGTCATGTACACAGGCTCCATGCTTTTGGTGTTTTTGTTTTGTTTTTTGTCACTTGTCATGCCCTGAATATTGGTCTATCTGAAAACTGTGTGGAAATACTTGCCCCCTATATGTGGCCTTCTGTCACCTTCTTCTAACTCAAGCTCTGGGATTCTTCTGTACTTGTAATATATATAATATATATTTCCACAAGTGAAAAATAAAACATTAAAAGATGCTGTTTCCCTATTTCTGAAAGTGATTGGAGTTTTTATTTTTATTTTTTTTAGCATTGTGAACTTCTTTTTTGACTGTGTAGCCAAGCTTCTCAGAGTACATTTCTAAAATGTTATTTCAAAAAGGACATGAGAAATGTACACTTGAAGAAGCTTCCGGGCACTATTAAAGCTGATATGAGTCTATTTCATCTGTACCTACTGTTCACATCAACTTTGTGACCAAGAAAGTAAGCAGCGTATGTACCCTTTTTGGTTAATCAGTAGAATATGTCTTCGTCTTCTATATTTTGATCAAGGAAGGTGCCAGACCAATCACCATAAAAAGAAAGGACTGACGCATATACATGGCCGGCTGATATACTGCATGTAGCTACTGTTTTTAAATGGCATTATTTTTCCTCATGAGGCATGCTCACTGCAGTCTGTCCGAGGTCCTCAGAGCAATTAAGCCACAGATTCTCACAGGGATAACCTTTCATTTAATTTGCCTTTTACAGGCTTCCTTTATTTCCTTTTCTCACTTCTTGTCTAAGTTTCCTAGTGCTGCAATAACTGAAATACGACAACTGGTATTTTAGGGAAGAGAAATTCTCACAGTTTAGGAAACTAGAAGTCGGTGGAAACTCGGGGAAGATCCCTGTGTTTGCTTCCGTAGCCCCAGGGTTTCTTAGTTCCTTGGTGATCTGTGTGTGTTTTGTCTCTTTGTCTGTATTGTTCCTTATAAAGCTTATAGCCAAAGGGTAAATGTGGGTGTGAACCCTTTCATATCACATTGAATGAAGCGCTAAAAGAGTGAGCTGCTTCTTGCTATAACTTCAGGCTCAACAGTATTAGTGGTATTGGTTCCCAAGGTGGGGAGGGAAAAATACCTCAACCAGGCACGTAATCGAGGTCCCCTAACCCTAAAACTTCAGCTGCCACCTAGTCATTTCTGGCTCCTTATGCTCATAGACCAGCAGTCAGAGAATGCAGTTACTATACAGTAAGGCGTAAATCATCCTGATAATCCTGAGAAGATAGGATTACTGCTGCAGAAGGGAGCAGCAAGGAGTATGTGTGGAACTCTTGGAATTCATAAGGATTTAAAGCTTCTGTGCCCAGTGATAACCCAGAACAATTACAGCAGCAATATCTTGACAAAGAAAAATAACTAGAGACTCAGAGTTTAAAGGATAAAAGTCTGGGTCATTACACCAAGCAGTGACTCTAGATTAGAAGTAGTTTGGTCACATTTTGGAAGGTGGCAAAGGAAGGAAATAATGAATATTAATTTGGCCTCAAGATTACCACCAGGAGACTGTCATTTGTTCCACCAATCTTCCTGTTGTAATTTCTCCCCATCCCAAGTCTCTCTCATTTTCCTTAAAGTTTCAGGATATGTTGCAGTGACAGTTACAATGAAATTAACGTGCGTGATGACTGAATCTGAATAATGCAAGGTATGAATGATAACAGACTATATCAGAGGTGATGCCCATATTTCTTGGGCATTTGTAACCCCTAAAAATGCAGAACCAATGGCTTCCTATTGCAACACCCTACAACATATCCTAATACTTTTCCTGGATGCACTGAGTGTATTTGTCTTGCTTACTGGCATGAGATGATAGATAAATACTTTAGTTTTCTGGCCCCTCAGGTGGAATAAATCTGATGCTTGGTCTCTGAACTCACTCAGCTGTCCCCACTGGCAACGTTTCTCACAGCGGTACTTTGTTCATTAGTAAACCTCTTTGATTTTCTTACATTCAATGATTCACTTCTCTACTCCCTTACCAGTGTTTCCAACAATCACTTCCCACATAAACTACTTATACTCAAATCCTCATTTCAAACTTTACTTCTGTGGGAACCCAATTAAGAGATTTTCGTATTTGATTAAGATGCAACTTCTAGTGGCTCTTAAAACATTACATCATCACCCAGGCAATCACTTTCACTAAGATGGAATCTGAAATCCACTGCTTTTCTTTCTGAAAAGCCCCTGAGATGTGGTATCTGAGATATTATAGTAAAATCATACGTGTCTTCTGCTCCTTTCCATAGCAGAAAATGATTAGCATACAGTATTCAAAATGCATACCTATTCAGTCGTTTATCCCTTCACCTACCCAATAAATATGTATTGAGTACCTACTATATTTAAGGCGCTCTGGTAGTGGAGTGGTTATGAATAGGGTGAGTAATCACAAGGTCAGCGGTTTGAAACCACCAGCAGTTCCATGGAAGAAAGATGAGTCTTTCTGTTCCTGTAAAGATTTACAGCCTCGAAAACTGGGTCATTATGAGTCGGAACCGACTCCATAGCACACTACCACCACTTACTATATTTATAACAATCAACTAGGTACTGATGAGACATAAATGACTGTCTTGATTCCAGACCACAAGATAAATATGGTCAGGTAGAGGACTCCAGCATGTCAGCAAAGCACCATGCTTTAAGAGCAAAAGCAGACATCCAGTCATTGGTTTCTAAATGAAGGGAGTGCAGCTCTAATTGTGTTTAAGGAAATGGAATTTATGTTTTCCCCTATCCACTCTCTGGAGTTCTAATGGGGCGCTGCAATGCCTCAAACAGCAAGTAATCTAAAAATGTGCTTATTATGATACTCTTCTGTCTGCTTAAGTAATTATTGAATGGAAGCAAGTTTGTCAGATAAAAATGGAAATGTTAAAAAAAAAAAAGAGAGAGAGACAGGATGAATCTATAGAGACAGAAGGTAGATTAGTAGTTGCATAGAGCTGGGGTATATGTGGAGGCATTAAAGAACTTTAGCAATGTGTACAGGATTTCTTTTTGGAGTAATGAAAATGTTCTAAAATCTATAGTGATGATGGTTGTACAGCTTTGTGAATATACTAAATCAATTGAATTATATACGCTAAATGGATTAGTGTACTTTAAATGGATAAGGTATTGTAATTTTGAGCCCTGGTGTGGTGCTGTACGGTAAACGCTGTCCTGGTAACAAAAAGGTCAGTGATTCAGTTCCACCAACCACTCTTGGAAATCCTGTGTTACCAGCCTTGGATATGCTCTAAAGCAGTTCTACTCTGCACTGTAGGATTGTTATGAGTTGGAATCAAGTCAACAGCAATTTGTACAGCTGTTACATGTCATAAGAAAAAAAAATGAGTGACAGAAAAAGTTATTGTCTCCCCAGTGAAATTAGTTTAGCTTCCTTGTGACGTATAATCCTGGTGTTATTCCTTAGGAAAGAATCTGAGGTGAGTTTTTACCATTACCTCATCTGCTTGGGTTGTCTGGGAAAAGTTTAGTCATCACCTCTGAATTCAGAATTTACTCTCAGATATTTAGAACTAACATTATGCATGTGTTTAAATTCAATTCAGTTATATCTTAGCTGTTTCTATTTTAAAATACCCATGATTTTCTGGACTCTCTGGTAGCAGTTCCATGGGAGGAAGATGAGGCTTTCTGCTGCCATAAAGATTTACAGCCTCAGAAACCCTACACAGGGTTGCTATGAATCGAAACCGACTCCATGGCACATAACGAACAAACAAAAATATGAGTCTCCAGGTAATTCCCAGCATTAGCATGCTGGTGTGGTGCTGTAGGATAAGCACAGGACTGCTAACTGCAAAGTTAGCAGTTCAAACCCATCAACTGCTCCTTGGAAACCTTACATAGCATTGCTATGTTCAGAATAGACTGGAAGGCACTTAACAACAAGAGAGACAAGAGCATGAAAGAACACTTCCTAAAAAAAATAAGAAATTTGGTGGGCTAAATAAAAGTATCCAAAATCCAGCAAAATGAACAGCATCGTCAATCAGAAGCAGTGCCAGTCTGTCCCCACCACTGTGAGATTGACACAACCATTTCCTACACAGTTTGCACACCAGAAAAGAGCTGTGGGAAGAGGACTCAGGCACAAGTCATTTGATCCTAGGTATTGACAAGACAGAGAGCAGACGTTCTTCAGTCCACACAGTAACTCTCTGTATAACAGCAGAGCAAACAAATAGGAGGCAAAGGCCAGAAAGTGAATAGTGATGCAAGTAAACCTCCTGAAACATTGACAGACCTTCCTGGTGTTTGTCAGGAAACAGTGGAAGAAAAGCCACCCTCTGCACCCACCATTACCACCAAACCTGTTAGAACTGGACTGATCAAGCCTCAGGTGATCAAAACTGAAGAAACAAGATCTTAAAGGCTATGGTTTTATTGCAGGGGTGGGAGATGGATGGGGAGAATGAAGTCAGATAATGCCAGCAACCAAAGGGATAAAATGGTCTGTGACATTATCCTGTCCAGAACTTGGAGATGCACAGGGGATAGATGAGCAATTTGCGTTGACACACAACTGTT
The DNA here is from genome assembly GCF_000296735.1 of Chrysochloris asiatica. Lineage (NCBI taxonomy): Eukaryota > Metazoa > Chordata > Mammalia > Afrosoricida > Chrysochloridae > Chrysochloris > Chrysochloris asiatica. The sequence goes on from NW_006408681.1 coordinate 7,426,630, forward strand.
GCACCAGTAACAATGGAACTTTACAAGCTTGCACTTACACATGCGTTTTCCATTGACATTTATGTACAAATATGTGCACCCATTCTTTCAGTGCATATAATTTATAAAAAATCTTGATGATTAGATGAAATACCAGAAATGTGAAGAAAATATATAACACTGCAGAGGAATAGCTCAGCCTGAATAGTGTGATGGTCCCAGCTACTACATCAAAATATGGTGTGTTTTTTCCCCTTATGTTCTGTGGATATGGTTCTAGCATTTGTAGGCTTGGTGATGAAGAACCGATAATAACTGGTGCTGGTTAGAAAAGCCTTACTTTTTATTATGGCAGCTTGCTATTTTTGTAACATGGTGATTGAGTTGAACAATCAAACTGTGGTAAATAATCTCCCCTTCTTCCTGGATGAGTGAGCAGATGATTAAGTATTGATGTCAGCATTGCTTGAACATCTCCAATAAGCAATGTTTGGCTACTGCTTCTGTTTGAACTGATGCTGTGTTTTGGTTGTGGTCCAAAGCTTTGAATTGCTACTTGGCATCTCTTTTCTTCCATAGAGCTCTCACCATTCGACAACAGATTTGATAAAATAATACTTAGGTTGAATGTGCCGCTTGCCTCCACTTGGTCATCTTTGACTGAATCCAATGGTTTTTGTTTTGGAGGTTTTTTAAAAATGGTTTTTAGCTGATGCTCCTGATGAGCAGTGAGTACTTAAAATTGTGACATTAATGAAAGGAAATCCAATCTAAGAAGGTGCATTTCTGGATCAGAGCTATGTTGCACCATTCCTTGGACCCTCTCCTGGAAAAGCAGAATCCAGTCTCCAATAGTGCCTTTTTAATTGTATCCACTAGTATTTTAAATGTAGGACCGTACTGTGTCATACCTCTGTGAATGTAAAATATCTTGTACCTGTTTTATGATACATGCTCTCTCTATATATATTGTTGTTGTTAAGTGGCCTTGTGGCTCGCAGCCTGATTTGTAACCACTACACTACCAGAGCTCCTTCTCTCTCTCTCTCTCCCTCTATATCTATACATACACCACCACCATATATATTATGGTTGTGCTACATCAGTTATTTTTCAATGATGTTATTCAAGAATTTTTTCTTTCCAATGATAATTGAGAAGCTAATAATACTTATAGAAAAAGAATGGTGCTAGGTACCACAACAGTAACAGAACTTTGCTGTTTTCTGAGGCTCTATTTATACTTCTTTCTTTCTTCTTTTAATGGAGTGTGTCAGATGTCTGTATAATTTTGTTCAGATGACTGCAGAACCTGGAAAAACTGTTGGTGCTATAGATTCATAACACTGTGATCGGTCGTTTTACATAAATATAAGTATGTTGTTGTTAAGTGCCATTGAGTTGGTTCCTACCCATAGCAATCTTGTATAAGGTTTCCAAGGAGCAGCTGGTGAGCTTGCACTGCCAATCCTGCAGTTAAAATGGCTTTGTGATCTGGTACATTAACCCACAACACCACACCAGGACTATAAATATAAGTATATATGTGTCTATACATTTATAACTATCATTGAATTTTGGAAATTTTAGCTGTGCTGTCAACTTTAGAAAAAGTATCCCAGTTGTACTGTGTAGAGTTGGCATTGTGCAGAAATTAACTGCCATATGGTCTAGAAACATTAAACTTATTTTTTTTTCCATTTGTACAGGGGTAACACACTATATTAAATATGTAAAGTCTTATTTACATGGATTTGGTTACAGAAACTAATGAAGTATCCTCAAAATAATGGGGAAAAAAATGAGAGTGAAATGTCTGTTAAAAGTATGTATATAACTATTGTATGACATCAAAGAGTTTGAAATTTTCCAATTCAATAAGGCAACTCACTTTGTTTAACCTGCTTATTTTCAGACTGGTAAGTCCCAAGCAAAGGCAGAAGATTTCCAGATGCAATGGACCCTTTGTAACTATAATGGTAGCTATAAGATTCAGGAATTTTAAATTCCAGATGACTCAGATTATGCTTTCTATAAAACCATTTTTTTTCAAAGTTTAAAGAAACCTTATGAAGGTATATTTTTAAATGCCAAATGTCAAAGAGTTACTGTTAGTTATAAAACAGTATAACCCTTATGTTTTATGTTGAACTGAACTTTTAAGAAGTTATATTATGCAAGATATATAACGTCAATCCATTTTTATTTGTTGATGTGGTACTGTGAATTTACTTGATATGGTTTTTCTGTCCAAAGTCTTGATGGTGTTGTTGTTAAGTGCCTTTGAGTTGGCACCAACTTATAGCAACCCTGTGCACAACAGATCAAAACACTACCCAGTCCCACGCCAACCTCACAATCATTGCTACACCTGATCCCATTGCTTCCCAAAGTCTTAATTCCCACCAAATAATTGCATTGCTTTTGTTTTTGTCAAGTGCCCTCAAGTAGGTTCTGACTTGTAATATATAGTGTTTCTTAGAGCAGATGGTGAGTTTGAACTTTTGACCTTGTGGCTCCCAGCCCAGTGCTGATCCTACAGTACCACAGCAGGAGTGAAAATAATTGGATAAAACCACGCAAATAGGGTGTACAGGACTGTAACACCAGGACTGGTTAGTTTTGCCGTTACACTAGGTCTAAAAGGACCAATCTCAGAAGCAAGAATAGATGATCCCAGCAAGAAAGAAGAGCCTGTGTGTAGCAAGAGATCCTTACCTGGAAAAGAGTCAACTGGAGCGTGAGCCAAGTACAGCTGAGTGCCTACAAGCAGGAGACTGGCTTGTAGAATGTGCCCTTTGGGCATTTACAGACTGGCTAAAGCAGCATCATTACACTTGTCTGAACAGGGCATAGACTGAGGGGCCACATGACTCAGAGACCAAAGACAAGAGTGAGGAAAGTCTGTGGTAGAGCAGAGAAGAGGCATTCCTGACAGGAGAAGTGCTGCATCCAGAGTGATTTCTGATCCTCAATGGTACCCTATTCACTGCTCTAATAAACCCCTTAATTTTGAGTAGTGTCTATGAGTTCTGTGTGGCCATTACAATGGATTATTGAATACAGATGTGAAGCACAGAATACTGTGGAAGGGATGGTTGGTTTCAGACTAGGGGAAAGAAAGTTGTAGGGTGAAGGTATATCTGACCTCTGTCTCATGGGAATCGGTCTTGAGCAGATTTTGAACTCGATTCTCTTTCTCTCTTGTGAAGCCAGAGAAAGTCAGACATGACCTCCCTGTCATTTTTGCAGCTAAACTCCTTAAACAAATATCTACAAAGTGACTCCTCTGAGTAAGTAATGTTTGGTCCATTAAGCATATCACATGCCAAAGTCTCTAGCAAAATGCACAGTGTTTCATATATGTTAGTTTCTTTCTTTTCCTTGTGATAGCTGTTGTTGTGGAAACATGAGAACGAAAAGTAATGGTTCCCTGCTCCTACTTTTACAATTTTCTTGATTGTAGTCAAGGGATGGTGTTGGGTTTTATTAATAAGACAAGCAAAAAAGCCCTAAATAGGGTTTCTGAGGATGTAAATCTTTATGGGAGCAGAAAGACTCATTTTTCTCCTGATCTCCCATGGAGCAGTTGGTATATTTAAAGTGCTGGCCTTGCAGTTAGCAGCCCAATGCATAACTCCCTACACTATTAGGGATACTAAAATAAAGTCTTGCTATTATTGTTAAGTGCCATCGAATCAGTTCTGACTCATAGCCACCCTGTAAAGTGTGTCTAAGACTTTTAAATCTTCAGGGGAGTAGAAAGTCTCATCTGTCTCCAAAAGGAACGTCTTGTTGTTGTTAAGTGCCTTCAAGTGGGTTCCAACTCATAGCAACCCTGTGTATGGTTTCCGAGGAGCAGCTGGTGATTTGAACTGCCGACCTTGCATTTTAAATGACCTTTTGGTCCAGTGCTTATCCTGCATTACCTCACCAGTCTAGAGCTCTATATTTTGAAGATAGATAGCTACTGCGGGGGAAGGATCAAAGAAAGATGGAAAATAGAAATTTTGTGAAAGTGCAAAATTATGTGGGATCATAGTCTCCCAAAAGATGGATCAGAAAGAATTTGATATGTGTGTTAAATACTGGTTACTTTTTTTTTTAAGTTTTTATTGTGAATTGAGTGATAGTTTATATGGGAGAACATCAGTTTTACACTCATCCCACTCATCCTATGATATTTTGTTTCATTGCAATGATTACAGTCACCTCCATGTATTCAACAGTATTTGTGTCTATTCTCTCTATGGTTTTTTTGTTTGTTTGTTTGTTTGTTTGTTTTTTATTGACACCGAAACACTCAGGAATATACAATCATTTAAACAACCAAAGGGCACATTTTGCAATCGTGCCTCTTGGCTACTAGCACACAGCCTTTCTCTTTCCATGAGTCTAGTGTCCTCAGCTGCACTATCTCTCCATGTCATCATCTCTGCCTCCATCTCTGGTGTCACTGCTTCACTGGATAGGGTGCCACATTTTGCTCCTGCTCTTCTCCCTCGATGGTCCTAGGGTCCTCTGTTCCTGGACTGTTAGATTAACTACTCCCTCCTTTTTGTTACAAAACTTCTACCTTTACAGTTGTGACAATCACAATTAGTCATGATAACAATTCCTCACTATTGATTGAAATTAATCTTATCCCCCTCTCCTTTCACCAGATGAAAACTACTCTGTGGGGATTCTGCCTTCCCCTGCATACTCTGAAACTAAACTTCCTCTTGAAAACTTCTAAGCCAATCACTTCGTGCCTTTATCATCCCCCCATTTTAGGTAGCAAATGTCTAAGTTGCCCATCCCTATCAACCATGTGTACAGAAGGGATGGGAATGATCCTTGCTGTGAAGATTCCTTCCCTCTTGGTTGGTATTTTAAGCTACTACATCCATAAGTATAGGTCAAATTCATCAAATTATAGCAATTTACAATTTTTTCTTCATTAAATTAAAAAAAAATCTTCCTCTAGTCGAGTTCTAATCACCCAGCCTTTGAAGCTAGGTCAAAATACTGGTTACTTTTAAGGAAAGTTATATTCTGCTGTTTTCTTTAACAAAAGAAACAAAATGAAGAGACAAGGTATGAGCGATATTAAAAAATGCTTTGTTTAGACAAAAGTACACACAGGACTACAGTGATATCCTGGGGAACAGTCACTTGCATATGACAAGCAAATGAAATAATAATCACAAGAATTGAAAAATCTTTATAGTGAATTATTATAATGGCATCCTGGTGTGGCACTGTAGAATAAACACTGAACTGCTCAAATCCACTAGCCGCTCCATGGAAACCCTAAACAAAGTCACTACAAGTTGGAACTGATGTCACAACACTTAACAACAACAACAACATTTATATTTATTTATGTGCCAACTATCTCATACTACAGAGCCTGGTGACACTGCAGGGTAAGCACTGGGCTCTGAACCAGAAGGTCAGCAGTTAGAGCCCTCCAACCACACCATGGGATAAAAATGAGCTTTTCTGCTGCTGCAAAGATTCACAACCTTGGAAACCCTATACAGGGTCACTATGAGTCAGAAATGACTCCACAGCACTTAACAGCAATGATAAGATCTCATACTACTTAATCTTCATAAAAATGCTACATGATAATCATTAAATCAAAATCAAAATCCATTGCCGTTGAGTGAATTCTGACTCATAACCACCTTAAAGAATATAGTAGAACTTCCCAATGAGATTTCCCTAATTGTACTCTTTATGGAAGCAGCCTCCCACCTCTTTCTCCCACTCAGCAGTTGGTGAATTCAAGCAGCAACCTTTGGGTTAGCAGCCGATTACTTAGCTTCACCACTGTGCCACCAGCATTCCTTTAGGAAACAAAGGTTAGAGATGTTTAGAGACAGTCCCAATATCTTACAGCTAGAAAGCTAGACAGTAACAGTGCAAACACTCAAACTCAAGACTAATGAACTCAAACATCATGTTTTCTCTATTATATATGCCTCCATATGACATATTTTCATATCACCATAGTTTTGATTTTTAAGATTATATATTTATATTGTCTATGTATGATCAAGTTTAAATCTGGAGACAGAGATCTCACAGTAAATTGAAAAGGAAAAATTCAAAGTAGAGCATTGTTAACTAGAAATAAAAGATTAACCCTGAAGATAAGTAAAGATAATTCTAAGGAATATAGGAATAGGAGTTAATAGAGAGCAGTTGCCAATTCTTAGGCTGAGCCAATCAAGAAAAGAAACAAACTTGGAAGAACTTCACCATTACAACCACTCCTCACCCAAGGGAGATTCATACTTTGTTGGAAACGGTACCCCTGTTGTTCACTGGATGATGAAGCAGTTCACTTGGGTGCCCTATGCCACAGGTCATGAGCACGAAACCACTTGCTGGGAATCCACTCTCTTGAGTACAACTGAAATTCATTGGAGGGGGATACCACTGGATCCTGTACCCATCACTGGCAATAAAGCTGCCTTCTGGGAAGACAGCTCTCTGATGGCAAGAAAGGCACTCTTCAACAGCCATAGAAGTAAGAAGAAAAACATTGGAGCCAGAACAGAAGCCCCTTCCATCTGTAGTGCCTCTCTGTTGTTGTTAGTACCATCAAGTTGGTTCCAACTCACAGTGACCCTGTATGAGTTTGAACTGCTGACCAATAAGAAGACTTCTATTATGCCTGCTGGCAAAGGAGAAATGCTTTACAGTGTCCAGCCCCAATATAAAAAGCAGAGACGAGAAAGGTGGATTGGAGTCAAGAAAGGCAATAAATTGATAACTGGCACAGTTGATTAATTAGGGTAAGTCATGCTAACTGCTGGAACAAACACCACCAACATTTTTAAGGTTTAAGGCAATAAAGCTTTGGTGGTGGTGCTTATGTGCCATGTTGTCAGTTCCCTCTCATAGTGACCCTGCATAGGGTTTCCGAGGCTGTAAATCGTTACGAGAGCAGAAAGCCTCATCATCCCCCTGCGGAACCACTGGTAGTTTCAAACTGCTGACCCTGAGATTATCAGCCCATTAAATCAGGGTATGCTAGTCAGAGGTACTCTTATGCAATTAGAAACTTAGTGGTCTAGGTTTTTCTCCTGTGTGGGTCTACCATCTTGGAGTCCTTTGTTTCTGGCTGTACAGATGGGAGAAATAATATCAGATTTATAAGGAATTTTAAGGGAAGTACTGTAAGTGTGTTGTATGTAACTTTTACCAACACTGAAGAAACCAGAACTTGTTGTTATTGTTAGGTGCCATCGAGTCGGCACAGCAGAATGAAACAATGTCCGATCTTGGGCCAACCTCACTACTGTTGCCACACTTGAGTCTATCGATGCTGCCACCTGGCCAATCCATCTCATTGAGGGTCTGCCTCTTTTTCTCTGACCCTCCATCTTACCAAGCATGATATCCTTCTC
>NW_006408681.1:7434314-7452182 GCF_000296735.1 Chrysochloris asiatica
TACTTATCCTACAGTGCCACAACATATTTCAAAATAATGCAATGATTGTTGTTGTTAAGTACCCTCAAGTCAGCACTGACTCATAGCAACCTTATAGGGTTTCCAAGGAGTGACTGGTGGGTTTGAACCACTGACCTTGCAGTGAGCTCTCCAGTACTTGCCTATAGCACCAAAGAACTGATATTTAAAGTTCTAAACAATATGATCACTAAGGCATTTAGTAAACATTGCCCATTAAAAACCCTGTTGCCAGAGTTGATTCCGACTTATAGTGAACCTATGCATTGGATACCCCAAATGATAATTACCAAGGATTGATGTGTATCAAAACCTCAGTGTTGACTGTAACAGGAAAAATATTTTAATCTTATAATTTTATATGTGGAAAATTAAAACACCTAATAATTTTTGCTGGAAGAGATCTGCATCTGTGCCCATTCCAAAGAGACCCAATAGAATGTGGATATCATTGGACAATATCATGGATATCTCATGCAAGGAAAGTTTTACTAAAGATAATGCAAAAATGGCTGCAACCATACATTGACAGAGAACTTCCAGAGGTTCAAGCTGGATTCAGAAGAGGACATAGAATGAGAGATATCACTGCTGACATAAGATGGATTTTGGCTGAAAGCAGAAATATCTTAAAGATGTTTACCTGTGCTTTACTTAATATGCAAAGGCTTTGCATAGGAAGAATGTGAGAGATGGGCACAATGTCTAGAAAAGGTTACATAGTGTGTTGGGAAGGATGATAGATCAGAATTTGGCATGTGCTTTTGTGAGTAATTGGGAAGGAAAGAAAAGAAAGTGATATGTAATGCCTATTAAAATTACCATGGACTAAGAAAGGTTAAGAAACACTGCTATAAATGCTGGTTAGGCATCCACCTGAGGTATGTGCCTGCCTGTATTATCATGCCCATATATTTAGCACACATACTTGACAGGAAGTAGCATGAAGTCTGAGTACAGTGGTTCTGAAATGGCTGTGCAAGTACTTTGGAAGTTATAGTATTTGTGGTGTCTGATACAGCCTAGAATATATCCTTGGTAAGACACTAAATTCTCAGGTTTTCTATTCTGTAAAAATGAGAGGTTGATAATAGTATCCTAGATTCTTGTAGAAATTCAAAAAACAACAAGAGCACCAATATCAAATATTTATATAGTACCTACTCTGTACCAGGCACAGTTTTTTGTACTTCATGTGTATAGAAACATGCTTAGCACATAGTAAACATTCAGTAGATGTTAGCCATTATAGTATTCAATAGATGTTCCTGTTAAGTGCCATCAAGTTCTGACTAACTGGTGGGCTTGAACCACCAACCTTAGCTTGTGATTAGCAGTCCAGTGCTTATCCTACAGCACCACACCAGGACTCCTCAACAGATGGTACCTATTGTAATTTTCTAGGCTTCTCTATGTGATCCCCAGCATTGGCCATTCCAATTCATACTTCTTGAATCATATGGGATTTAGAGTATTTCTATATTGATAGAAATATAAATATCTAGTGCATTAATATGATAATATAATTATAAATATAAATTTAAAATAATATAATTAAATATGTTTGTTAGCTACCTGATAACAACTAGTTGTTAAATGCAATATTAGCAAGTGTTTGGCCATGAGAACCAAAATTACAGTTTCAGTATTATGAAAGAGCAGCAATTCCTTTATAATATACAAGGGTGAGTAAAAAATTATATGCACTCTGACTGTAGAATTTATTTTTATTTTCTTTGGGGTTACCCTATAGTCTATTAAGTTTTCCCATTGTTTAAGACAGTCTATTGTATCCTGCAATCTGCTTGACCTCCTCACCACCTGGATCTCTGTTCCTATATTTTTCCCTTCTTTGACATTGTTAATATTTTAATCTTTGGTTGGCCCCACAGGGCCTCTGAATTCATTGCTGTAATTTTGTTCTGTTCTGAACGCTGCTATCTGTCAGCTGAGTTCCAGGTGGTGTTGCCATGTCTGTTAATCTCTGGTTGTCTGTTCTTGCTGTTTTTCATTCCAAAGAACTCCCTTTAGGATGTTTTGAAGTGCTGGATTGGCTTTGACAAAATCTCTTAGCTTCTGTTTATCCTGGAATGCTGTGATTGCACCATTGTATTTGATTGACAGTTTTGCTGGATAGACAATTGTTGGTTGTCAGTTTTTTCTTTTACGGTTTTATATGTGTCTTCCCATTGCCTTCTTACCTGCATGTTTTCTGCTGAGAAGTCAGAGTTTAATTTGATTTGCTTGCCTTTGTAAGTAACATTTCTTTTTTCCTTGCTGCTTTTAGGATTCTCTCCTTGTCTTTGATTTTGGAAAGATTGATTATGATATGTCTTGGTGATTTTCCTATCTGTGGCCCTAATACTTAGATGGGTGTATATTTTGGTATTTTTAATGCTTTCTGATTGCCTCCAGATAGATGTGATCCAGAAATGGGCTTCCCTTTTCAATCTTCTTCCTGAGAAATTTCAAGATGCCACTGTTGGTCATTTAGACATAACTCAGGATTTAATTTTCGGCCTATTTCCTTTTTAGTCTGCCTGTCCCACTCCACAATCTCCGTTCAGGCCTTTTTTCTAGTTATAAACAGTTCAGGGCCAGCTGTGTCCATTTGGTTTTAAGTGGAAACTGTCCCTTTAAATTTCAAGGAGATATGTGTGCATGCGTAGTAGAATCCTTTGAGGGTGGAGCTGGGGCATCCACTCAGTCAGGTACCCCTAGAGTCACCATAATGGCGGTACGCAGACAACAAGGGACCAATGAACAGATACCAAAAAAGAAAAAAAAAGAATGTCCACATCTTTATCTCCATGGTTCTGTCAGGCATCCGTGGCTGCTCTGATCCTTCCCTCTCTTGGTCTCACCCAAGATGGCGGTTCTGGGAGCAGCTGAGCATCTTGAATTAGAAAGCAATGGATTTATTGCTTCTGCTACAATTTCCCCTAACTGTAAGTCTTCCAACCTTCTGAATATTCCTTTATATGTGATTCAGAGTTCTGGCACCATCCCCTGAGCCTGCTTGATCTGGTATTGTGTGTTGTTGCTGACGAAGCTCTTCACTGCACTTCCACCCAATCTGCCATCTTGTTTGTTCTCGAACCCGGCTTTTTTCTTGCTGGTAGGCATAAGTAAAGGGTCTTGCACTGTAGAATTTATTTTAATTGAATTTTAGAAAAGACAAATACAACATTTTTCGACACAGTCTCTTTGTTTTCAATACACTTAATCCATCTGTCAACAAGCTTTCATATTCCCTTATTTAAAAAAATGTTTTAGGCTAAGCTGTGAGCCATGGATGCACCACTGCCTTCACTACTTCATCAAAGATGGATCTTTGTCCCCCAAGGGCTGCTTTCAGGGGACCAAACAGTGGAAAGTACCTCAGAGCAAGATCAAGATTATAGGGAGGATGCTCTAACACCTCAAAAATGACATTTTTGTGGAGTGTCAACAGTGTAGGAAAAGGTGAGAAGACGTGCATTGTCATGCAAGGTCACAATGCCCTTGAATAGCAGTCCTCTGCATTTAATCTAAAGTTTAGACTTCAGCTCTTCAGGAGTATCTCACTGTAAGAAGCACTGTTGGTTGTGGAACCTTTTTGTTGAGAGTGTTCCAATACCAATCCTTGAGAATCCCAGAAAACTGTAAGCAACAATTTTACAGCTGATGGCTGAGTTTTAAACTTTTTCTTGGTCAGTGATTGGGGTTGATTCCGTCCCATACTTTACCATTGACTCTGACTCCTAGTGATGAATCCATGTCGCGCCACCAGTAATATTTTTTTTTAAAGAAACTTTTACCTTCCTTGGAGTATCAGTCCAAATTTTGTTTTCAGATGTCCAAACATTTCTGTTTATGCGTGGTGATGAGTTCCACCTTAGAGTCTCTTGCTGGGATAACAAAAGTTAAGCTTCTTTGTACATGTGCATTATTTTTATCCTTCTGTTGGCAGTTACTGCAGTTTTTTCCTGTCGGTTTTACAAAAGGAATGTGGCATATCCTAAAAACAGGTGTTCAATACTGACTATACCTGTTACTAGTCTTGGGAATGTTAAAGGATTATTGTCTTTGAGACTCAATCTTCTCATTGCATGTTGAGGAATATTGCCTTGTTTTACCAATGAGGGTGGAGGGGGATTGGAGCATTGGTTACATGAAAATATACTTGGCAAATAACACTCCATTTTAGATCATCAATAAATGATATTATACAACCCTGATAATATCACTTCAGCATTTTTTTTTTTCTCATTTTCCTTTTCTTACAACAAAACTCAGAACCTTCTAAGTACCAGGATGAAGTTTCCAAGAGGATTTCTTCCTTTGGTGGGGGATGCAAGAGCACATCTGTGAGAACTTACTCTACAAATAGCCTTCTGAACATAGTCCACCTGAAATACTATGTGGCTGTAGCACGGGACCCTGTGTCTAGGGCCATCCATAGAACTGCTTGTCTTTGATTAATGAACTCTAGGAAAATGTGATCAGCAGCTCCTTATTAGAGGCCTGTGTGTTGAGTTTCATAATGGAACTTTTAGTCAATGTGGCCAATAAATACAAAGATCCTGAAGACTGTAACTATTATAAAACTTGCCCTTTCTTTGGAAGCAAGAGTTGACTTTATATTACAACTTATGACTTAGACCTAGGAAGCAGGTAGACTAATTGTAAATCATATGAAGTCAGTACGTCATAAAAGCTGCTCACATGTGAGGTAATTTGATTTAGTTGTTGAGAGAAGATGCTTTGGAGACATAAAAATGCAGCTTCAAATTTCTGCTTTCGCTGTCACTAGTGTGACCACTCTGGGTCTCAGTAAACTCAATCCCAAAATGGAAATAATTGAGCCACATCATGGTATTATTAATAAAATTCAGAGAGATTTTGTTATAAAAGTCTTGAAACATTGCCTGCCATATAATATACATTAACAAGTATGGTAAATATGATTATTGATAGTGATGAAAACTAAAGATTGATTTATGAGAAAGGAAAAAGAAAGTCACTAGATTTAGCTTTTAGTTCAGGACTAGCTGAGGGTAGGAAAGTGATTCTTACTAGAACAACTAGAAAAACCTAATAAAATACAGGAAAAAAAATATCTTTGAACATAGCAGTGAGCAACTGAGGCAAGTGTAAATAAAAGGGATTGAAACTTTCAGACACATGGGCTGACTTTTAGTATTGCCTTTACCCTGGGAATGTTTGTTGATCCTGGTAATGGATGAAAGGCTGAGAATTCAGGTTTTTATCTGTGGAGATGTATTGTTAGAGAGGAGGAGACTTAGGAATTTTAAACACACTGCCAGTTGTCCCCTCAGGAATTGTGCTAATACTACGTGGGGCAGGTGGCTAAAAATCAAAGTGTTTGAAAGGGCAGATTATAGATTTCAAGAATTGCATGAAACAAAGATTAGATTTCTGAACTCACTGAAAAACCAGTCCAGTTGCTGCAGAGTCGATTTGGACTCATGGCAACTCTATGTACATCAGAGAAAAAGTCCACAGGTTTGTTTCGTTTTGTGTTGATGACACTACACATGAACAGACATATATCCATTCACAATTTCTTCATGCGTGACTCAGTGACATTGATTATACACTTCACATTTTGTCACCATTCTCACCCGCCTTATTTATAGGATTTTCATGGACTTTTTCAGTAATTTTTCAGTAATAGTCTGTTAAGCCTTTCTTCCAAGGTACCTCTGGATAGACTTGAACCGCTAATTAAAAATCCAGAATAGACATATATAACATCTAAAATTAATCTGATTAAATTGAAATGTCATAAATCAAATTGTTATAAACCTTCCTTTTCATTTGTATGCATGAAATTGAATTACTACATATACAATGAATGATGATGCTTACCCTTTCAGTGTCTCCTTTGTCCTATCCTCTCTCACACAGGTGTCTGTTAACTCAACAATATATACAGCAGTGTTTTCCAAATGCAAAAAGTCCAAGTTGAAACAGGCAGAAACATAAGCTGAAACTAAAGGATAAACATCTAATAAGCCATTGTCAAGACCCACAGAGAATACGGCTGTATAGTAAGGAAACCAAGAACAGACATGATAGAAGGCACTCAGGAGTGACTTCTAGACCAAGCTTTCTCATTCACTAGATGTGTTGTTGTTGTTAGTGCCAGTGGCCATGTGTAGGGTTTTCAAGGAGTGGCTGGTGGGTTTGAACTGCCAACGTTATGATTAGTAGTCTGGTGCTTGACATACAGTGCCACACCAGAGATCTAGGGAAAGTATTTTTTTCCCCTGTAAACCTCACTTTTAAACTGTGTAAAAGAAAAGTGTGTTTTAGATATCTCTGAGATTCTTTTCAATTCTGAGATTAAAGCAAACTGACCCAAAAGGAATACTTAAGAGATCCTCAATTTAATTTCAGGGCAGTTTACTCAAAGTTTTCTTAAAGATATTTAAAAATAAACTTCATTGGAATATAGTTTATATAAAGTAAAACTCACTGTAAGCATACAGGTCAATAAATTTTGAAATATACAAGGAAGCTTCAAAAAGTTCTTGGAAAAATGCCATGATCTTTTAATTTCATTTCTTTATGAGTTTTTGAAACACACACACACACACACACACACACACACACACACATATATATATATAAACTATATATATATATAGTTATGTAATTACTATCATAATCCTAATATAGAACACATCCAACAACTATAAAAAAAAAAAAAAAATCTCCTCATACCACTTTGTAGTCAATTCCACACCGTAGAAACCACTGTTCTATGTTAAGGTATTTTCTGAAAAGTCATGTAAATGAAATCATTATGGCATATAGTATTTTGTGTCTGGCTTTTCCAAATTTACCATAATTATCTCTATGTCTATCTGTCTTGTCACATGCATCAGTAGTTCATTTCTATACTGCTGAGTAGTATCTACTGTAGGTACTTTTGGAAACTTGCTGGAAGTAAAGAGGACTTTACTGATAAAGATCAAAGACTACATCCTTCAGTATTGATTCCACCTTAACATAAAGAACAAACATCTTCCCAAATGAACCAATAAGCAACATCAAAATAGATGGAGAAAAGACTAGAGCGGTCTAGGCTTTCATGTTACTTGGATCCACAATGAACACCCATGGAAGTAGCAGTCAAGAAATCAAAGGATGTATTGCATTGGACAGATCTACTACAAAAGACCTGTTTATAGTGCTAAAAGTCAAATGTCAACTTGCTTTGATGTCACCTTGAGGAATAAGGTGCAACTGAACCAAGCTATAGTATTCACAATAGTTTTATGTGCATGCAAAGACTGGGCAGTTAATAAGGAGGACTGAAAAAGAATTGATTCATTTTGAATTGCGGTGTTGACAAAGAATATTAAATACATCATAGACTGCCAGACAAAAGAACAAATATGTCTTGGAAAAAGTACAGCCTTCATACTCCTTAGAAGTGAGCATAGTTAAACTTTATCTCTCTTACTTTTGATGTATTATCAGGAGGAAACAGTCTCTGGAGAAGGACATCATGCTTGGTAAAGTAGAGAATCAGTGAAAACAAGAGAGGCCATCATAGAGAGGGACTGAATCAATGGCTGCAACCTTGAGCTCAAACATAGCAATGATTGTTAGGATGGCATAGGATCAGGTAGTGTTTTGTCCTGTTTTATATGGAGTTCTGCTGTGGTGCTATATAATAAAAACCACAAGGTCAGCAGTTCAAACCCACCAGCTGCTCCTTGGAAAGCCTAGAACATGAGTTGGTAATGACTGGATGACACTTAACAATAACATCTACTGTAGGGGTCCTGGTGGTGCAATGGTTAAAGCATATTCCTTCTAACCAAACCAATGGATCATCAGAAGAAAAGGCCTCATGATCTGCTTCTGCCAAGATTACAGCCTGGGAAACCCTATGGGACAGTTCTATGTTGTCCTATAGATTTCCTATGAATCAGAATCAACTAAAAAACATACAATAACAACAGAAACAATGATGTCAACTTCTTTTCACATATTTATATCCCATACTCATCTCTTTTTCTGCTTCAAAGTCTCCTAAAATCTTTAGTTGTATGTGTTTCATTTCTTTTTTAATTGCAATGATTGGATAGTCATAAACGTAAGAAATGACACATTGGATTAATGTAACCAGATTCTACTCTTTTTATCTAGGAAAAAAAAAAAAAAGGTGTACACTTTCACCAGTTTCCTGCAATGGAAATATCTTGCAAAACTATAGTATACTATCACAACCATACTCACCCTACTCCACCAATTTTATTCACAGTCTCTCAATGCTATTGGTACTCATTGAAAGAGCATTTATATGTGTGTTAAGTTCTATACAATTTTGTCACCTTTGTAGGTTTGTTTAAGGAGCCCTGGTGGTGCAGTGGGTTAAACATTGGGCTGCTAACTGCAAGGCCGGCTGTTCAAACACACCATCCACTCTGTGGGAGAAAGATGAGGCTGTCTGTTCACATAAAGATTTACAGTCTCAGAAACCCTATGAAGCACTTCTATTCTGCTCTACGGGATTGTTAGGAATTAGAAAACTCATTCAAGGGCAGTGAGTTTTGTTTTGTTGGGTTTGCTTTGATAATAAGTTTGTTTATCTATAGTTATAACTCAAAGGCTATTTATACAGTAGATCCCAGCTCTAGGGGTTTGCCTTCAATGGCCTGATCCCTCAGAAGAGATCACGTGCTAGCTACTACTTGTCTAACCTGAATGACTGGCATCTGTTTTTTTTTTTCAATGTTTGATTGTGAATTATATGATAGTTTTCATGAAAGAACTTTAGTTTTATATTCATGCCATTGTATATCATTTCATTGCCATGGTTCCAATCCCCTCCATGCATCATCAACCGACCAAAGGGTATATCCTAGAAACCTGCCCTCTAAACTCCCCCCTCACCCCCCAGTCTTCAGCCCACAGTCCCTCTCCCTCTCTGGATCCAAAGTCCCCTGCCGCTTCATCACTCCACGTCATCATCTCTGTCTCTATCTCAGGCATCTCTGCTTCTCTGGGTAGGGTCCCGCTCTCGGCTCTTCTCTGTTGATGGTCCTAGAGACCTCTGCTCCTAGACTGGAGAATAAATCACTCCCTTCTTTGCTACAAAACGTCTACCTTTGCATTTCCAACCCTCAAAATCAGTCCTGATAACCATTATTCACTACAGTATCACGAGTTACCCATCTGTATTTCATTTCATCAGTTCCGCCTAGACAGATTGGATAGTAATCACTGGAGATTCTGCCTTCCTCCATGCCCCCCTAGCTCTAGGTTCCCTCTTGAAAGCTTGTAAGCCAGTCACCTGGCATCTGCTTTGAGTCCCATCTTTGTTTCTGAAAGATTTTTCATCTGTATAGAATTCTGGATTACCAGTTTTATTTATTTTTTCTTTAAGTACTTCAGATACGTTGTCCTATTCTAGCACACATAGGAGTTCTGGTGTGGTGCTGTTGGATAAGCACTGGATTTCTAACCACAAGATTGGTGGTTCAAACCCACCTGGCACTACTTGGAAACCCTCTTTAGTGTTGCTATGAGTTGGAACTGACTCAATGGCACTTAACAACCACCGGAAGCATGCATAATTTCTGACAAAGAATCTGATATTGTTCTTCTGTACCTATTGTGACTTTTTTCTCTGGGTGCTTTCAAGATTTTTCTCTTCATCATTGATTCTCAGTAAATTTAATTATGATGTGCCTTAGTGTCATATACACTTAATAATTCTTCTATATGACATTTATTGAGATTTATAGCTTTCATCAAATTTGCAAAATGATTTGCTATGATTTCTTCAACTATTAATTTTCTGTTTCTCTTTCCTTCATCTCTTTCTGGGACTCCAACTAAACGTATGTTAGGCAGGATCACTGAGGTTCTCTTCACTTTTTTGCTTTTTGCTTTGCTTTTTTCCTCTTTGCGCTTCATTTTACATAGATTTTATTGCTATATGTTCAAGTACACTGAGAATTTACTATGTTGCAGTTATAGTATTCAGGACTTTAATTAATCATCTCATTGAATTCTTATAAGAACTCTGTGAAATATATATTATTATTTCCATTTTATTTTCCAAGAAACTGAATCAGAGTAAATAGTCAGAATGTATGCATAGCATTATGTGGAAAATTTGGAATTCCACCTGTGCTATCTGATACTGATCTTAAAGCTTTGTGAAAACTGACAGTGTGAAATAGGGCTCACTCTGTATTCTTAGTTGTAAATATGATTGAGAATTTCCACAAAATCTTAACTATTTCAGTAAGAGTTAAGAAACAGAAATTTACACAGAAGAATGTTGTCTTCAATCTACTGCTTATGGATTCCATTGGCATTCTCAGAGTATCCCAGAGGATTATTGTCTGGCTTCAATCTGTTATCTAATTAAGTAATTCAAATTCCATCTGTTCTGGCTTCTTGCCAAACTACTCTGTCGAATCCTTTTAAAAAGAGGTGCCTTATGTTTTGTTTCTTATCCTCTTTCTGGTCTCCTAAACATGCTTTCACATACATATACTCAAAACCACTGTGTCTTGGCTTACATCATGGTTTATCAAATCATCAGACTAAACTAGAAACCTGAAAGGGCTAGCAGCTATCCAGCCACACAATACATACAGATACTGCACATCCGTAATATGTTTCTACTCTACCAAGTTACAAGTAACTGATACCGTACCTTAAAAACATATAACTCCTGGCAGAGTTCTATAGAACCTCTCTCCAGTAAAACAAGCACAATTGGTAAATATATACATATGAAAATGCAACTAAAGTTTCTAAAAACTGTTCTAAGGAGATACAGTAAATGAAAAATCATTGACTTCAGAAGATCTGCTAAATATTGGCAAGAAGAATATCTGTTGCATTTGAATCATTCCCTTCTCCCCCAAACTCAGCATAACAGAAACTATCTAGCAAGTGTGGCCAAGGAAAAGGGGTTCTGCTTCTAGAAACGACCCTTTTACAGCACTTCTTATTTCTTCTTCCAAATTTATGCTGCACTGGATAAATTTCATAGCCAAGAAGTGAGGAGTGTCTTTCTTCCACTCAATGCTCACTCTAGGGAAGTTCTATCCAAAGAATGTGACAAGTTAAGAATGCTCTGGCCTTGGTTTCCTTCAAATTAGTTCACACATAAGGCAGAAGTCCATGTCAAGAGAGGGCGATCGAGAAGACCAGAGACTACTGTCCTCATATAGCATTCCACTAGAGGTGTTGCTTTGAGAATTGCAGGTCACTTTTCCTACCCTCAACTCTGAAGCAATGATACAGAGATTTAGACCAAAAAGAGAAATGATTCATGCTGTGAATACTGAAACTCTCCCTAAAGGAACTGGTTTTATTTGAAAAGACTATGAAGAAGTTCAAGCCTAAGGTAAGTCCAGAAAAAATGAAGATAATTATGACCTCAAAAACTATCTCTGAGTTGATAGGGTCAGGCAACTTAGACATTGGCTACCTAAAATGGGGAAGGAGGGCTATAAAGACACGAAGTGACTGGCTTACAAGTTTTCAAGAGGGAGTTCTCTTTCAGAGTGTGCCAGGAAGGTAGAATCCCTACTGAATAGCTTCCATCTTGTCTAGATGGGTCCAGTGAAAGGAGATGGTGGTAGGATTCTTTTGATTCAATGAGTAATTACTGTCATGATTAATTGTGATTACCACAACTATAAAGGTAGAAGTTTTCTAACAAAAAGGGGAAGTAGTTAACATTAAATTCCAGGAACAGAGAACCCTAGGATCATCAAGGGAGAACAGAATGAGTAGAATGTTGGACCCTAACCAGAGAAGCAGCAACACCAGAGATGGAGGCAGTGGGGATAGCATAGAGAAATAGAGCAGCTGGGGACTCTAGACTCATGAAAAGAGAAAGGCTGGGTACTGGTGACCAGGAGGCAGCCTTGCAGAACATTCCCTTTGGTTGTTTAAATGATTATATATTTCTGAGTGTTTTTGTGTACCTAAAAAAAAAACAAGGTGGGCCGGCAACGTCTGGCGCATGGGGTCCCCAGCTGATCTCCTCCCTCCCTGCCTTCCTCGGATGGCGACTGTTTATGCTGGACGTGTGGCCAGAGACGGGTAAGGATCACGTGGAACCTCGGCTACTTAAGACAGAGACATTGCCATGCTGCAATGAGTCTCAATGACTGGTAAGACTGAGGAATTCGCACTGACCACCTAAGACAGGCAGCGTCCCTTAAACAATCAATAAATAAGGAGGACTCAGATGCAGACAGTACAGACCCGGTCAGGAGGCCAAGCCCCTGTGGGCCCAAGCGTTGTTGACCATCCAAACCATAGGCTCTGAGGATCAGACTCTAGCCACCTAGTAGACATAGCAAACTGTCCCTCATCTGATTATTCAGTAATGCTTGTTAGTAATCTCATACATGAGCCCTGGATATCCACAGACAAATGTAAAAACCTTCCCTAAAAGCCGAGACTGTAAATTCCAAAAAGCCAAGTCCCCCCCCCCCCCACCCAAAAAAAAAAAAAAAAACTAAAGAGGATAGAGAGAAACACTGTAAACTGATGATATATGGAGGGGATAATAATCAATGTAATGAAACAAGCTATATGAATGGTTGAATGTGAAGCTGATGATGTGCCCTGTAAACTTTCACTCAATGCAAAATAAAAACATTTAATTAAAAAACAAAACAAAACAAAACAAAAAAACACACAAACAGGAAAGAAGCAAACACTGCTGAATGAATGATGATGCATGGAGGGAATTGTAATCATTGAAATCAAACAAAATACAACAGGATGAGTGCAAAACCAATGTTCTTCAATGTAAACTATAACTCAAGTCACAATAAAAGCTTTACAAAAACGAACAAACAAACAAAAAAACTATCCATGAGACACTATCGTCAATTGGCATAACATAGTCAACAAAGGCAATGGTTTAGCTCCTACTTTGGTGAGTAGTGCCCGGATCTTAAAAGTTCACGAATGGCCATCTAAGGTTCAACTATTGGTCTCTCCAAGTGCATAAGAAAAAATAGTGATGAGAATTGAACATTCTTGGAATCAACTAGTCCAATGAACTAATGGAACACATGAAAATTAATCTCCATGACTCTGAGACCAGAAGAACTAGATGGTACCCAGCTACCACTAGCAATTGCTCTGAAAGGGATCATATTAGAAGGTCCCAGATAGAGTGACAGAAAATGTGTAACAAACTCAAAATTGCATATAAAAAAGACAAGGCTTACTGGTCAGAAAGAGACCAGAGGAACCAAGACTGTGATCCTCAACTGCCCCTCTTGTCTGGAAAGGAATTCACCCTCATCGCCCAATTTTCAGCCAAGCCGTAGAAAGTATGCTCACCTTAGAATGGTTAACAATTCAAAATTGAAAGGCAATGTTTTCTGAAGGAAAAGAGATGGGAAGGTGGGGGAATGGAAATCGGAACCACAGGGAGCAGAAAGCTTCACCATTCTCCTGCAGAGAGGCTGGTAGTAGTGTAGTGGGTTTTGAGCTGGTCTGTTAAGCACAAGATCAGCAGTCCAAATCTACAAATCTCTCTGCAGGAGAAAGGTGAAGCTTTCTGCTCCTATAAATACTTGCTGTCTTGGAAACTTTATACAGGGTCACAATGAGTCGAAACTGACTCTATGACACACAACTGCCATATGTACTCATATGAGGGTAAGTAAAAAAAGTATTGCTACTGGGGTCCCAGTTCATACATTCATGGGTTTCCTCCAAACATAACAGGTTTAAACATCTTTCTGTGATTAGTGGATGGCTACAGACAAGTTTTCTTAGTAATGCACTTCTGTTAGTTTCATTAAAGTGTCTTCAAAAAAAGGTCCATTCGAGACCAACCCAAAACTTCAGGGAGAACAGAAGATTCATGACTCAAAGGGAGCAGAGGGAAAAAAAGAGTACAGTTTGGTGTTTTGAGTTTTGGAGGCATCAAGGCAAGGAAAGTCGGCCCAACAGTGAAAACCTCCTTCTAGACCCGAAAGTTATAGGGAACGAGTGAGCCATTGGTGCTGTGGGTTAATGAACCAGATTGCAAAAGCCATTTGAACTACAAGGTCGGTAGTTCAAGCTCACCAGCTGCTCCTCAGAAACCCTATACGGGGTAGCTATGGGAACCAACTCGACAGCACTTAACAACAACAACAGTGAGCCATATGCTTACCGGTGACCACCTGGATCTACTTGTGAGTGGAACTGTGGGAAATGCACCAGTGAAGACATGGGCTGAGTTTGGACATGTTTTATTGGCATCCTGGTGTGGCGCTGTGGGTTAATGCGCCAGACTGCAAAATTGTTTGAATCACAAGGTCAGTGGTTCAAACTCACCAGTCACTCCTTGAAAACTCTATACAGGGTCTCTAAGGGTTAGAACCAACTTGACAGCACTTACAAACAACAATTGTTAGGATTAATTGTGATTGTCAAACTGCATTTGTAGAAGATGTGTAACTAATAGGGGGAGTAGTTAATCTTTCCGTTAAGGTACAGATAATCCCAGAACCAACATGGAGGATGAGCATGAGGGGAGCGTGGGATCCCTGCCTGGGAAGGCGGTGACAGCAGGAAGGACAGAGCAACTACGGACACCAGGCCCATGGATGTGTAAGACTGTGGGCTTGCAGGCAGGAAGCTGGCTTGACAAATGTACCCTTTGAACATTTAAATGAATATATATTTGTTCTGTTTGTTTTGCATGTGTGTATTAAATACTTTTGTTTAGGTGAAAAAAAAAAAAAAAAAGGTCCATTCAAAACAGGTTGTCTTACGGGGCCAGTTAAGTTCAAAGCAGAAAGATCAGCTCAGAAGGTAATGGCAATTGCTTTTGGGGACTCTGAAGGGGTAATCTTGATATATTTTTCTCAAAGGACACAGGATGGTCACAGGGGCTTATAATGAAGAACATTTAAGACCATTGAGAACTTATTGATTAGAAAAAAGCCAGTAAAGTTGTGCTGATGAATTTGCCACCTTCAGAAGTGCATAGACATAGATGGAGTATATGTCAAGAAACAGTAGCTTAACATTTTGATATTTTTGTTTAATAATGGTTTCTATGATTCAGTAACATCCTTTTTTATTTACCCTCATATTATTATTTGTCTATTGGCCATCATGATCCATTAGCTCCATGAGGGCAAAGACTTTGCATGATTCACTACTGAACCCCCAACAACTTCAACAATACTAATAATTTGGTGAACAGATGAATCCTATTAGAACAAAATGAAGGGAAGAAAGAAAACAAAAAAAAAATATGTGGTAAAAGAGAGACAATGTCTCTAGAGAAAATGGTCCTATTATTTTTTAAAAAGTAAAATAAAAATGCATATAGATATGCATCTACCAAGAGGTCTACAGAGTAAATCTGTCAACAGCGTGATTATGGTGATATGTGTTTATGTGTGTCTTTTTTGTCCATCTGCTATTTTGAAGGAAAGAAACAGAAATTCTACCTGTGTAAATTTCAAATAGTAATTTGAAGAATTGAAACAAGAAAATAAAAAGAGATCAATTTGTCCAATTCATTTTTTAAATTCCATTTCTATAAAGAAACATCAAATGTTTGACTTCCTAGATTAGCATTGACATGGGCTTGCACATTATGAAATCTTTCCTTTTTATTACTTTGCCTTTTCAAGAGACTGCATGATGTGTCTGTCACTTTTGGGGAAGGGAAACTGTTCCAGCTCCAATACCAGGTACACAGCTTGGGCAAACTCAAACAGCATGATTTAGTGTCTAGTTGATTGTGAGTTAAGTACAATGAAAGTGCATCACCATATCTATGTCTCAAAGACTTTAGAAGCATTTGAAAAGAAAACACCAAGTCTACATTTAGAAAGTAGAATAATCTTTGTGTGTAATACATGTAATGCTCTACAGGTACTTAGAGAAAATAACACAGAATATATTGTGAAATGTTCCCTAGAACATAACCAGGATGTTTCAGGTTTGCACTGATCCTTCTCAGACTTCTGCTGCAATCTAGCTTTGTGACTCACAAAGGAGATATGGAAGAAATAAAATAAGTGCACAAGAGCCAATTCCATTAACTACCACACTAAGATTTGGAGCTTCCCTTTACGATTTCATATTCGACCTCTTGTTGTATGTCGTCAAGTCAGTTCGAACTCCAAGCAACCCTGTAAATCTTTATGGGAGCACAAAATCTCACCTTTCTCCTATGGGGTGGCTGGTGGATTTGAACTGCTGACCCTGAGGTTAACAGTCCAACAGGTAATCCACTATGGTACCAGAGCTCCTATACTGTTTGTTTTGTTTTCTCGGTATACACTGTAAGGTCATGGATGATGAATCAGCATATCTCCAGAACATGGGTCCTAATTGTTCTGTGCAGTCTAATGGAACCTGCTGTAGGTTCTTATATTGTTTGCTAACAGACCCAACTGAATTCCCCTCCTACTAACCTAAAACAATGACCCTTAGTGCCTGCCTTACCTTGGACACAGAATTTCATTTTTTAGGATCAGTGGCGACCTTTCAGCTTTCCCAAATCAGAGCTCAGCTCTTCTTGTCTTCTCCCTAGAGGCTTGTGCCTCCATACATGCTGGGAATGTTGAGAATGGTGATACCGTCAAGGAAGATGTTTCTTAGGTCCACTGCAACCCCATCACAATGGGTGGAAGAGATAAAAGACTGTTGTTAGTGTCCTCAGTCTACCCCAATTCAAGGTGCCAACCTCTACTGCCTCCAAATTTTAAGAAAAGCCTACCCAAGTAAAAGACATGGAAAATGTGAAGAGGACAGGATAGGACTTCTGAAGAAAAAGCATGTGTTCTCATTGTGTTTCTGGATACCCAAGGTCGTGAAAAAATATACCTTAACAATAGGTGGCTGTAACAATTGAATGCCACAATGCATATCAAAACTATATAATAAAATAGTACCAATTTATCAGGACTCTATTCCTCTTGTACTTTTTCTGTAGCTGTTGATCTACTTTTTCTTTTTTCCTTGATACAAGGAATTTACTTTCAGCTGGCAAAGCTAACAATCCATTTCTGCTATCCTACATTAGGATTGTAATGAACTGTCGAGCCCTATGTCATAATTAAGCCTAAAGTGACTTGATGTCCTTTTCCTTCCACAAGATATCACACTAAAGCAGGGAGCCTAGGGAGTTTCTTGGAAATAGTTACTAGAAAAACAAAGATGGTCTCAAAGAGAGGGGTGTCTTTGGAGCTCTACTATACCCCCAGTGTCTGGCCAATGCCTAGGGTATATACGGTAGGTGCTCAGTGAATGTTCACTGAATGAATTAACTGTAGCCACATAACCCCCTGGAGAATCCCTCTTAGCAGCTATGATGGGCACAGCTGAGACTTTCATGTGACCCAACCATTAATATCTTCTATTTGACCCTCCAAGTCTCCCTGAGACAGGGAGTCTAGAGGACCTTTTGGTGTATGAAAGTATTCATCCTAACATCTTGTGTCTTTTACAATCTGTTTACTGTAAACACACCACCATAAAATTTCTGTATTTTGTTCCTTGTACAGTGTACTTGGTTTTACCCACCTTGAAGGATGACCTTTCTTTGGGAAGGGCCTAGAACTGGAGTACTGACAAACCACACATCCATGGCATCCCACAATCAGTTTTGTCTGCTCCTACCACAGGTCTTCATGGTGGAATCCATCCTTAAGAAATGCTAAATGCCCACCCAATAAGCATGCTTTGTTGCTGTTGGAGTCGGTTCTGACCCATAGCGACCCTGTACAGGGTTTGTTGTTGTTGTTGTTAAGTGCCATCGAGTCGGTTCTGACCCATAGCGACCCTATACAGGGTTTGTTGTTGTTGTTGTTAAGTGCC
>NW_006408681.1:7452547-7454091 GCF_000296735.1 Chrysochloris asiatica
TGCCATCGAGTCAGTTCTGACCCATAGCGACCCTATACAGGGTTTGTTGTTGTTGTTGTTAAGTGCCATCGAGTCAGTTCTGACCCATAGCGACCATGTACAGGGTTTCCGAGGCTGTAAATCTTTACAGAAGCAGAAAGCCTCATCTTTCTCCCGTAGAGAGGCTGGTAGTTTCGAACTACTGACCTTCAGGTTCGCAGCCCGATTCGTAACCACTATGCTACCAGAGCTCCTTAAGATTGTTGTTGTTGTTAAGTGCCGTCGAGTCAGTTCTGACCCATAGCGACCCTGTACAGGGTTTCCGAGGCTGTAAATCTTTACAGGAGCGGAAAACCTCATCTTTCTCCCACGGAACTGCTGGTAGTTTCAAACTGCTGACCTTAAGGTTCATAGCCCGATTCGTAACCACTATGCTACCAGAGCTCCTTAAGCATGGTACCTCCTAAATGGGATATTTTCCAGAATATCCTATCTATCTCTATGAATAAACATGATGTCTTTTCCCTACCTCAACTTTTTAAACCTAGGAAAGCCTTTCTACAGAGAAACAGAGGTTCAATGTTGTTGTAATCCCTTCCCATCTCTGCTTATAAGCCTCTTTCCTACAATAAACTTTCACAGGTATAGATGTCCTGTCTCACCTGACTTTTCAAAATCAACAGAAGGCAAGAGCCCTCTCTTGTAGGGTGGACATGCACCTAGCACTCCTGGTACAAAGGGACAAATTATTCCTATGAAACCTGAGACTCCCAAGGAGAAGATAGCCTGAACCTGGTGAACAGACAAAAGCAGATACCAGGATCAAGTCCTTCTTGTGTCCCTCTGTCCAGTAAGACATTCAATCCTCTCTTGTATTCAGATCTGTGTTGTATCTGAGCCAAGTTTTTCTCTTTAAACTTGTCTTGTATGTGTGAGAACAAGTTTTTGCCTACTGTGAGACTCACTGAATAGACATCTGGATGTCTGTGGAGAGACAGTCTCCTAAGGATACAGGCCTGGGGTCATATTGAAAGCCTGAAGTCCTCCAGACCAGGCCCTGTGGGAATTCTACTGTCAGGTGCTGTCACATAGTCAGAATTGAGTCTTCAAAGAACAGGAGCATAACTGAGGTTTGGTATTTCACTCTCTTCCTTTGTGGGACTGCAGCTCCCTCCCTTTAAAGATCTTCCACAAGATTTGTTTCTGTCTGTGGGGACTCCAAGTGTGTGATCACAGGCAGAAGATTCCCTAAATATATATCATGCCTCTGAGTCTCATTGTTGCCTCTGAGCCCCAGGAAACTTCTGCATGGTTGGGAGCATAAATTATTTGTTCCATGAAGAGCTTCTTGCTTAGTTAAGGAGTTAAATCTGTGTTTGAATTGACATTGCTATTGCTATTGCTTGCTTTCTTGATTTGTTAGTATGGTTGCATTTTTTCTCCCAGGAATATTAAGAGACTATGGTTTAAGATACATTAAACACTAAAGACCGAAGACCAGAAGAGTTGTGTGAGGACATCAAGAACATCATACATGAAGAAAGCAAAAAGTCATTAAGAAGACA
>NW_006408681.1:7454671-7473463 GCF_000296735.1 Chrysochloris asiatica
TTGGAAGAGATCCGTATTTGTGCCCATTCAAAAGAGAGGTGACCCAACAGAATGCGGAAATCATCGGACAATCTCTTTGATATCCCATGCCAGTAAAGTTTTGCTAAAGGTAATATAGAAACGGCTACAATCATACATTGACAGAGAACTTCCAGAGGTTCAAGCCAGATTCAGAAGAGGCCATGAAGAATGACGTTTCCTTGGGGCAGAGAATGCCAATCCTTGGGAGGGACTGGAACTGGAGTACTGAAGAACAACATTCCAAATAAGTTTTGTCTGCTCCTACCAGAGGGCTTTGCAATAAAACCCATCTTGAAGAATGTTGCGCATGCACCCAATTAACATGACTCTCCTAACCAGGCCATTTTCCCAGAAAACCTATCAATCTCTCTGAATAGACAGGGTGTCTTTTCTCTACCCAAAGCTTTTTAAACTCCAACAAAACCTTATTCAGGGAGATTAGGGTTAAGCATTGCGTAAAACCCTCTGTGCCAATGTTTGCAGGCTTATTTTCATATAATAAACCTTTGCTCATATGGAAACCCTGCCTCAACTGACTATTCTTAATCATTAGAAGACAGGAGCCCTCTCTTGTAGAGTGGAGCTTGGGCTAGCACTTGTGATAACAATGCTGGTCCATTACATTGATTGTATTATACCAATTAGACCCAGTGAGCAAGTAATAACTAATCTGTCTAGGTGTGTTGTTAATACATGTGTGAGAAGGAAGGGAATGAATCAGACAAAAGTTGAAGGGATTTTTACCTCAAAAATGAAATTGCTTGGGGCCCAGTGGTGTGAGACATGTTGTCATATCCCTACTAATGGAAAGAGAAGTTACATCTGCCCCTCCTCCAACCAGGACAGAGGCACAATGTCACTTAAGCCTTATTCAATTTTTGGGGCAATATATTCTTCATTTGAAGTTGCTGTTGTTATTAAGTGCTATCAAGTGAAGTCCAACTCATAGTGGCCCTGTATAGGGTTTCTGAGGAGTGTCTTATGGGTCTGAACCACCACACCAACCTTGCAGTTAGCAGTCCAGTGCTTATCCTTTAGTGCCACACTAGGACTTCATTTAAGACTATTTACTGAGTGATCACAAAAGTTGTTAGAGTTGGTCACAGAACCAGAGAAGACTCTGAAGGAAGTCCATATTGTCATTCAACTACTCTAACACTTGGAGCAAATAATCCAGTAGATATTATGGTGTTTGAAGTGCTAATGGCAAGAGAGGTGTTTAGAGCTTTTGTTAGGCCCCTATACTGAATCACAGTGGGCAGACCCATAGGGTTTTCAAGCAAAGTACTGCCATCCTCTGCAAATCACTAGTCTCTTTTTAAAAAATGGTATTTGGCTTATTTAGTAGAGCAAAGCTTCACCATGCACAACCAAATTGCTATGTAACTTTAGCTTCTTATCATGAACTGCGTGGTGTCTGATCCATCAAGCCAGAAATTTTAGATGTGCATAGCAGCACTCCTACCTCCCTATGGACTTTGGCACTGTCCAACACCAAAATTATGTAAACAATTCCTTTCATTAACTCTGTCTACCTTTATCTAGATATCTCTACCACTGGTTCTCTTGCTCTTGGGACTGAAACAAACTCCTATACATTGTGTTTATAACCAGCTTCTCCTGCAGAACAGAACAAAATTGTACATTATTTGTAGCAAGCACATCTTCATTTTGTGTCTTATCAAACAATAGAGTATACTGCAAATATTTGTTTTAGTCTGTTTTGTTTTCAGTAAAGAAAGCAGATTCTTTTTTGAATATTTCTATCTTAAACCTGTCTTGTTTTTTAATTGATCGTGGAGTGGACCCAATGAAAACAAAATGCTTTCTCTATTTGTTTTGTTTTATTTCAAATGAAGCTCTTAATAATCATTTCTTCTTATTTTAATGATCACTAAAAATCAAAGCTGAAAATACAGTTTTAGGCTGAGCTGCAAGCCACGAATGCACCACTGCCTTCATTTCTTCATTAGAGGTGAATCTTCATCCTTTTTTTTTTTTTTTTAATTAAATGTTTTTATTTTGCATTGAGTGAAAGTTTACAGGGCACATCATCAGCTTCACATTCAACCATTCATATAGCTTGTTTCATTGATTACATTGATTATTATCCCCTCCATATATCATCAGTTTACAGTGTTTCTCTCTATCCTCTTTAGCTTTTTTTTTTTTTTGTATGGGGGGGACTTGGCTTTTTGGAATTTACAGTCTCGGCTTTTAGGGAAGGTTTTTACATTTGTCTGTGGATATCCAGGGCTCATGTATGAGATTACTAACAAGCATTACTGAATAATCAGATGAGGGACAGTTTGCTATGTCTACTAGGTAGCTAGAGTCTGATCCTCAGAGCCTATGGTTTGGACGGTCAACAACGCTTGGGCCCACAGGGGCTTGGCCTCCTGACCGGGTCTGCACTGTCTGCATCTGAATCCTCCTTATTTATTGATTGTTTAAGGGACGCTGCCTGTCTTAGGTGGTCAGTGCGAATTCCTCAGTCTTACCAGTCATTGAGACTCATTGCAGCATGGCAATGACTCTGTCTTAAGTAGCCGAGGTTCCACGTGATTCTTACCCGTCTCTGGCCACACATCCAGCGTAAACAGCCGTCATCCGAGGAAGGCAGGGAGGGAGGAGATCAGCTGGGGACCCCATGCGCCCGACGTTGCCGGCCCACCACCTGCTCTAAGGTGACCAAGCAGGATCACTATGCTGAGGTTCAATCAAGTTCTTAAGGGATTTTACTCTCTAGCAGGGGTAACAAATTAGTAGCCACTCAGTGTTCACTTTGAGAATTGCTTATATCATAAATTTGAGCATGTAGCTGATGAATATCCCCAGACAAGTGTATATTGTTCCACAAGAATCTTCATCCTTAAAGGGCTGTTTTCAGGGGAACAAATAGGTGAAAGTCAGATGGAGCAAGATCAGGACTATAAGAAGGATACTTTAGCAACTCAAAACAAAGTTTTTGCAGATTATCAACAGTGTGGGCAGAGGTGTGTGGCCGTGCATTATTGTGCAATATGACAACACTCTTGGATGGCAGATCTTTACATTTAAGTTGAAGTTAAACAAAAAGATAGTATGCGAAAGTACTTTATAATTTCATGTTAAACAATAAAGTGTAGTCCAACAGTCCTTGATTATTCATATTTTATATTCTCTTAATCCTATTTAAAAATATAAACTTTTCCATAAATGACTGTAAGAGCTCTGGTAGCATAGCGGTTACGAATCGGGCTGCGAACCGGAGGGTCAGCAATTCGAAACTACCAGCTGCTCCGCGGGAGAAAGATGAGGCTTTCTACTCCCGTAAAGATTTACAGCTTCGGAAACTCTGTTCAGGGTCGCTATGGGTCGGAACGACTCGACGGCACTTAACAACAACAACATAAATGATTAAAATTAAAGAAGAAATACTTATGAAAATAAAGTCATATCTCTAGTAGTGTAATTTGACTTGATGACAACAGATTTGGTTTGGTTTGATATATGTTTATATATATGGAGTTCTGGTAGCGTAGTGGTTACAAATTGGGCTGCTAATCTCACTGTCAGCAGTTCGAAACTGCCAGCTGTTCCATGGGAGAAAGATGAGGCTTTCTGCTCCCATAAAGATTTACAACAACATATATATATAGATAGATAGATAGATAGATAGATAGATAGATAGATAGAGAGATACATACATACATACATACATAATGGCTTCAAAATTTACTGGAAAAATTCCATCATCTTTCAATTCCATCTTCCCATGAACTTTCTGTTACCACTTTTTGTCAGTTTGCTGTACTTTGGTGACTTGCCTGTTGCTATTATCCTGGAAGCTGTGCCACTGGTTATCTTAAATGGCAGCAAGGTCACCCATTGTGAACACGTTTCAGAAGAACCTTCAAACTAAGACAGACATGCTTGATTGTGCTCATGAAAAACCTGTACACAGACCAAGAGGCAGTCATTAGGACAGAACAAGGAGAAACTGAATGGTATAAGATCGGGAAAGGTATGTGCCAGGGTTGTATCCGTTCACAATACTTATTCACTCTGTATGCTGGACAAATAATCCAAGAAGCTGTATTGTATGAAGAAGAATATGGCATCAGGGCTGGAGGAAGACTCATAGAAAACTTGCAATATGCAGAAGATACAACCTTACTTGCTGGAAGTGAAGAGGACTTAAAATGTTTACTGATGAAGATCAATGAATATAGCCTTCACTATGAATTACACCTCAATGTAAAGAAAGCAAAAGCCCTATCAACATAAATGGATAAAAGATTGAAGTTATCCAAGACTTCATTTTTCTTGGATTCATAATCAGTGCAGCCATCAATAAATCACCCTACTATTGTATTAGGTAAATCTTCTGGAAAAGACCTCTTTAAAGTGTTCAAGAGCAAAGATATCAGTTTGAGGACTAAGGTACACCTTACCAAAGCCATGATATTTTCAATTGCCTCATACGCATGTGAGAGTTGGACAATGAATAAGGAAGACCATAGAAGAATTGGTACATGTGAGTTATGGTTTTGGAGATGAATATTAGAAGTACCATGGACTTCCAGAAAAACAAACAAATCTGTGTTGGAAGGCGTACAGCCAGAATGTTCCTTAGAAACCAGGATGGTAAGACTTTGTCGCTCATACTTTGGACATGCTGTCAGGAGAGACCAGTTCTGCCAAAGGATGCCATGAGTGGTAAAGTGGAGGGTCAGTGAAAAAAAGGAAGACCCCACAGTGAGATGGAATGATTCATTGGCAGCAGAAATGGGCTTTAGTGTAACAACAATTGTGGTAATGCGGGAGGACTGGTCTATGTTTGATTCTGCTGTGCCATAGGGTCTTTATGAGTCAGAAGCAACTCCACAGCATGTCACAACAACATTAACAATGACCTTTTTGAGGCCCCCTAGTATTTATATTATCTATGTAAGAGTCCTGATGTGTCACTGTAGGATAAATGCTGGACTGCTAACTGCAAGGTGTACAGCTCAAACCCACCAGCAGCTCTTCTGAAACCTATTAAGTGTTGCGAGTAAAAACTGACTTGAAGGTTGCTGTTGTTGTTGTGTGCCGTGGAGTCGGTTCCGACTCATAGCGACCCTGTACAGGGTTTCTGAGGCTGTATATCTTTACGGGAGCAGAAAGCCTCATCTTTCTCCTGCGGAACAGCTGGTAGTTTTGAAATGCTGACCTTGCAGTTTGCAGTCCAATTTGTAACTACTACGCTCGGGCTGCGAACCTTAAGGTCAGCGGTTCGAAACTACCAGCCGCTCCGCGGGAGAAAGATGAGGCTTTCTACTCCCGTAAAGATTTACACCCTCGGAAACCCTGTACAGGGTCGCTATGGGTCGGACCCGACTCGATGGCACTTAACAACAACAACAACAACAACGCTAACAGAAAAATAATTTTTCTAATAAATGTAATTCTTGTATATTATAGAAAATAAAATTATAGATTCTGCCATCCAAGGTAATACCATTTGTTTTAAATGCAATTGTATTGACCTTGGTTTTTGCGACCTAATTTTTCTCTCTTAACAATTTATTTTGATATCTTTCTAGCTCATTAAATATTTTACAAGGCACAAATGTACTGGGTAAATAAAATTCCATTGCACTAATGTATGTCATGTTTTATTTAACAAAACCACTAATGCTGGACATTTAAGTTGTCAATAATTTGCTTTAAATTATGCAGCAAAGATAAATTTTATGCCCATCCATGGTTAACTTGTTAGAATAAATTCTTATAGGTAAAATTGCTGTATCAAAGATTATGCAAAATTACTTTCCAGAAAGCTTGTACTAATTTTTATTCTCATCAGTGATGCTTGAAAATGCCTGAAGAAAACAGCTATTTATGATCATCTCTGCTACATATTCTCATAATCATTTCATATTCATTTGCAGAAGGCTTTCCAATATGTGTATTTGGGAAGAGAGAAAATGTGTAAAGAGAATAGAAAGCTTTATAGACCACACAACACGATGTCAAATTTCAGCAATGTTGTCTTCACTTGGAGAGCTGACTGAATTCAGATTTCATTCTCTTTCCTCCCCCTCCCTTGTGCTACCCCTGGGAATGATCGATGTAGTTGGGGAGCAGTGCAATGGCAGTACACATATAACTCAAAAACAGGATTTTCTAAAGGCTTTTTTCTACTTGAAAGATGGGATTGCAGGTTCTGCAAAATCTGCTTGCTTATATTATTACTAAAATTAGTAAGGGAAGTCTTAGTATATTATAGTTAAAATCAGAGTGGCATTTATTTTGCTAAAAGATTATTATAATATTGAATTATTAACAGAATTAAAACAAATTAATACAGTTTCTCTTAAATACATAGTCATAAAATTTACTTCCTTAGATAATATTGACATTTTTATACCCTTAATTCTGTATAAACTAGAATTCTATTGTTCAATTTTTCCATGCATATGAAGTTATTGAAAATATTATGGCATGAGTCAGGCACACCTTAGCCCTCAAGCTGACGTCTTTACTCTTCAACACTTTAAAGAGGTCTTGTGCAGCAGATCCGCCTAATGCAACACATTCTTTGATTTCTTGACTGGTGCTCCCATGAGTGTTGATTCTGGATCCAAGCAAATTTAAGTCTTTGACAACATCAATCTTTTCTCCATTTATCATGATATTATTTATTCCTCTAGTAGTGAGGAATTTTGTTTTCTTTACATTGATGTGCAACCCATACTAAAGGTTGTGGTCTTTGATCTTCATCAGAACGTATTTTAAGTCTGTTTCACTTTCAGCAAGTAAGGTTGTATCATCCGCATATTGCAGGCTTGCTCCAATCCTGGTGTCACATTCTTCATATAATCCAGTTTCTCAGTTGATTTGTTCAGCATACAGATTGCAAAAGTATGGTGAAAGAATACAAACTTGGTTCACACCTTTCCTGATTTTAAACAATTCAGTATCTATATAGAGGTTCCTCATGAGCACAGTTAAGAGTTCCAGAATACCCATGCTCAGCAATGTTGTCCATAACTTGTCATGATCCACACAGTCAAAAGCTTTTGCATAGTCAATAAAGCACACGTAAACATCTTTCTGGTATTCTCTGCTTTCAGCCAAGATCCATGTGATGTCAACAAGAATATCCCTCGTTCCATGTCCTTGCCTGAATTTGGCCTGAATCTCTGGCAATTCCCTATCAGTGTACTGTTGTAGCCATTTTTAAATTATCTTCAACAAAATTTTACTTGTATGTGATTAATGAGATTGTCTGATAATTTCTGCATTCTGCTGGGTAACCTCTCTTTGGGATGGACATAAATATCGATCTTCTCTATTAAGTTGGCCAGATACCTATCTTTCCAATTTCTTGGCATAGATGACTGAGTGCCGCATCAGTTTGTTGAAAGATTTAAATTTGTATTTCATTAATTTCCAGAGCCTTGTTCTACACCAATGCCTTCGGAGCCTGTTGGACATTTTCCTTCAGTACCATTGGCTGTACATCATATGCTACCTATGTTTTGGTACATCATATGCTGTTTGGTACATCATAGGCTGTACATCATATGACCCTTTCTTTTGGTACAGTGATTCTGTATTCCTTCCATCTTCTTTTTATGCTTTCTGCATCATACAATATTTTGTCCACAAAATCCTGTAATATTGCAAGTTGAAATTTGAATTTTTTTCTTCAGTTCTTTCAGCTTGAGAAATGCTGAATGTGTTCTTCTCTTTTGGTTTTCTAACTATAGGTTTTTGCGCATTTCATTTTCATTATAATGTTTGATTTTGTCTTCTTGACAAAATTTCTGTTCAACTTGTTTACTTCTTCATTTCTTCCATTTGTTTTAGCACACCTATGCTGGTAAGGAGCTCTGGTAGCATAGTGGTTACGAATCGGGCTGTGAACCACAAGGTCAGCAGTTCGAAACTACCAGCTGTTCTGTGGGAGAAAGATGAGGCTTTCTGCTCCCGTAAAGATTTACAACCTCGGAAACCCTGTACAGGGTTGCTATGAGTTGGAACCGACTCCATGGCACATAACAACAGCAATGCTGGAGAGCAAGTTTCAGATTTTCTTTTGGCATCCATTTTGGTCTTTTCCTTATTTCTTGTCTTCTTAATAATCTTTTGCTTTCTTTCTGTATGATGTTCTTGATGTCATCCCAGACTCTTTTGGTCTTCAGTCATCAGTGTCTAATGTATCAAATCTGTATTTGAGATAGTATCTAAATTCAGGTGGAATATGTTCAAGGTCAAATCTTGGCTCTCATGAACTTGTTCTAATTTTCTTCACCTTAAGTCTGTACTTGCATATAAGCAATTGATGACTTGTTCCAGTTTGCTCTGGCCTGGTTTTGTCTGATGATATGGAGCTTTCCCACCATCTCTTCACTTCAGGTGAAATTACTTCAGAACTGAAGTCAAATAGGAGGGATATCTTCTTTCCAGCTGAAGCCTTGGAAAAGTAAATAAATGTTTAGGTTTCCCTCCACACCTTTTGGTACAGGAGCAGTACAGCATAACAGCTGTGGATCAGTCCAAACAGAAGGACTTGAAGCAACCTCTCAGAACTAATGGGGACCAAATGTTTTGCTACTGTGACCAAGAGTGCTGTGGTACGCTCACACTATTAGATGAAGGAATAGAATAAAGACATATGGAGTACTAACTTGTGGATATATGACTGTGAGAAGGTCCCAGGCAAGTCCCCATCTCCACACCTCCACCACCCTGGAGTCCTGGTGTGGGTTAATTCACTGGATTGCAAAGTCAGTTTGAACCTTAAGATCAGCCATTCAACCTCATCATCTGCTCTAGGAAACCCAATACAGGGTCACTATGAATTGGAACCAACTCTTTGGCACTTAGCAACAACAACAACCCTCCACTCCACACACACACACACACACACACACACACACACACACACACACACACACACACAGAGTATGGTGGCATTAGGTAACCCCCAGGGAGAATGTGGCTGACAAACCAAGATTTGGCTGAAAAAACATTGAGTCATTGAGATTCAGATTCTTCTAGAAGACAGTATTGAAATTTGAGACAGAATATAAGTATATAGAATATAGAAAATAATACAGAAAAGTAAAACTTAAGTTTTTCTGTTTGTGCACCTGAATTTTCAATATATGAAAATTATACTTGTTAAACGACTAAATTACTAGAAAGACTAAAATACTAGAAGCTCCCTGAGCTTCAGTTATGGAAAAGGATATATTAAGTAAGACTTATTTTAGAAGACTGTTATTAAAAGCCCTCATTATGTAAAGCTTTGTTGGTAACTCTCCTCTCTCCAATGAGTAAATGATTATGCCTTGGTCTGATAGCACCCCATGTGAATATCTAAGACCTGTCTTCCTCTGGCAATGAGCACTAACTTGATTTCTGGGTTAACTGATAACTCCTGTTAAGCTTTAACAGAAGGTCTCTGTTAGCATAACACAGCTGACACTTTCCCCAAAATCGACCATTGAGAAAGTTAATTGTATTGATTCCATAATCTCTTTTGAACAACAGATTTCATTAGTGCTACAGCCTACTACTGCTACCAAAATCAATTCATTTTCTTGAGAAATCAGCTCTTGCATTGAAAACGATTTCGTCTCCTTTACTGTTGAAACTCTTAAATGTGGTTTCTGCCAAGGCTCATTTTGATGGTAGACATTGAATGTGCAGCTCCTCCATTCCATGTTCATTGAAATGGTCCAAACAGGATGTCATGGGAAGCATTTTCTTAGAGGAAATTAAAATGATTTGCAGTTTCTTCAGAAAACCAAGAGTATTTTTTAAAAGAAAACCATACCTAGGAAAACAATAGTTCTTAAAATCCGTCTAAATACCAATTGGCATTAATTCTATGGAATAGCATCCTTCTTATTCCTTTTTTTTTTCTCATGATATGTCAAAAGTCAAAAGAAGAATGAGTTTTTAAAACAGTGTTCCCCTTTCCTTTAAGTAAATGACATGGAATTAAACTGTTGGGACTGAAACAAAAAAAATAAATATAGAAGTTGTTCAGGTTCAAACTCAGAAGGGAAAAATACTTCTGCACATATGGGTGCTGAGAGCCCAACAAGTAACCAGGAGACTGTCCAAGAGACACCACTTTATTACAGAAAATGATCGTATACAAACAGGAAACTTACTAACTGAGATGAGAACAGTTGCTGTTTCCAGTGGCTGCTAGCTAGACAATCAAGATTTTCCATGCCAAGATGGGAGGTGGGGGACCGGTGGGTCCCTTTTATACTCTGTGGTAAACAAGTCTCGTATTCCAGGAAACAAGGGATGTTGGTGGTTTTAAGAGACTCATATCTCCAGCTGAGACAGGGAATAGTAAAAACAGCCCAATGCCAGCTGCTTGCTACTACTTAGTAGATAAAGAGCTACTCCATGGGAACACAGAGTTTCACTATGCAGGGCCGGAGATACATTCTAGAGAGGGAGACAGAGGGAAAGAGAAAATGACAAAACATTTCACCTGGGTTGACATTAGTGTGGCCACCTTTTGGAGCATTCAGCTTCTGTTCCTACAGAAGTAAAAGTCAGTACTAAAGAAAAGGCACTAGTAGTAATTTGGGTCAAGTTATCAGGCCTAGGCCTGGAATAGAGAAGCCAATGAACTGTTCTGAAACTAAGCACACTTATGAAAACTTGTAAGCCAGACACTTTGTACCTTTATAGACCCCATTTTTTATATCCAGTGTCTAGATTTCCCATCCCTCTTAACCCAGTGCACTGAACAACCAAGTGTGTTCCTTGATATGAAGAATTCTTCCATTTTAGTTGAAATTTTAAGCAATTGCATCCATAAGCAAAGGTTCAGTTTATCAAATTGTAACAATTGACACTTGCTCACAGTATCAAGCATCTTTATCTTCATCTGGTCAAGTTCTAGTCAGTTAGTATTCCAAGCCAGGTCAAAAGAATACTAACTTCAAGTTTGGGAGTTCTCACAAGCCTCCCTGCACTTCAGACCAGCTGATTGCTTTTTAAATCTTTCCATTGTGAGTTGAGTGAAGGTTACTAGACAAGATCACTACTTCATTCTCAGCTCTAGCCCTCAGTGGCTAGGTCAGTGCCCTCAGGCTCTGGAGTTCACACATCTCCCTAAACTTCAGAGCAGCCAGGTCTTCCTCTTGTCTCTCTCAACCCAAGGTCAATGAGTGTCAATAAATCATGACCAAATTCAGCCCATGTCTTCATTGCTGCATTTTCCCCACTTCCACTAACAAGTAGATTCAGGAGGTCATCAATGAGCATACTAGACAGCTCATAGATTCCCTTTGAGTTTCAGTCTTAGAAGGGGGCTTTCCCTTAGAAGGGGACTTTTCTTGTCTTGATGCCGCCAAAGCAAACAACTGTCTTGATATTCAAACATCCAAACAGTTGTGTTTTGCTTTTGTTTTTTTTTTTTCCTGCATGTCCTTTCAATAAGAATCTTCTGTTCTCCCAGCAGTTTTGGGTTGGTCTGCATGTCTTTTCAAGTGGGAATGTTCCAACAACTGAGAAAGTTTTAGGTGGGGCTTAGGATTCCACCTAAGTCCTCATACTCTAAAAGGTTTAACAAGAAATCTATTTCCCTGGGAAAATTCAAATTCCTCTTTTAGAAAATCTAATCAATTACAGGCTGAAGACAGGCTTACAAGCTTTCTGTAATCATAATTCTCTATATTCATTTCTATCACACATGTTGTTGTTGTTGTTAGGTGCCATTGAGTCAGCACCGACTTATAGCGACCTTATGCACAGCAGAACAAAACAATGTCCGATCCTGGGCCAACCTCACTACTGTTGCCACACTTGAGTCCATCGATGCTGCCACCTGGCCAATCCATCTCGTTGGGGGTCTTTCTCTTTTTCTCTGACCCTCCATCTTACCAAACATGATATCCTTCTCTAGCAACTGTTCCCTCCTGACAATATGTCCAAAGTATGAGAGATGAAGTTTGGCCATCTTGGTGCGATCAAGTTTGTTCTAATAGGGTTTCCAAGGAGATAGTGGTGAGTTTCAACCACTGACTTTGTGGTTCAAATGACCTTTCAGTCTAGTGCTTATCCTATAGCACCACACCAAGACTCTACTAGAGCTTGTTGTTGTTGAATAGAGCTTGAGCTAAGGCTAGATAAAAATACAAAGCACTTTGCCTTCAAGTGGAGAAGGGGGTCTATAGACATAGAGAACAAAGGAAAGGTAACGTGTTAATGACTGATTATCTACAAGATCAGCTTCAACTTGAAGTTCTTCGAAATAAAAGATTTAGGGAGTGAGTTACAACCTATGAGAGTGGTGCCAGCCTGTTCAGTTATACATGAGCACATTTTCCCTGGGGAAAAATTGTTTCCATCTTGACACATTCTTCCCATGAACAAATGGTTTACATCCTGACCTTTTGCTTTGTGGGAATGTACGTTGGCCCCATCTTTCCTATATATGACTTGAGTGCCTCCAGTTTGAAACGTTTCCATTTGCATCTCTAATAATAATAAATACTAATTATTAAATCCATCCTGGGCTCAAGAGTGCATTCAATATATGTTACTTAGTGTTATTAGTGTCCTAAGCACTTGTTTTTCTCAGAGTAGCTAATTTAAAAGTTTCTGAATTAGTTTGAAATAAGAACATTCCCTATCCATCCTAGGTCAGAAGACTGATACTTAACTGGAGGCAATCTTAGAGAAGCAGTGGAATGGTCAAATGAAATTCTATACTTACATTCATTAATCTATTTTTTCCTGCTTGGAATCTAGTTGACATAAATTCAATGTACTATTTGCTAATGTCTTGAAGTCACAACATTTCCAACCAAAGGATTTGTTATATAATAGGTTTATCTGAAAATACTGTTACTTGGACTTCACCTTGAAATCTCATCTCAGCTAACATACTAACCCTAATGCCAAATTCTTTGGAAGGCCCAGTAATTGCTACAGTATAGGTGAAGTCTCACTAGCCTACCTATGTCAGAACTGGCAAATCTTATGGCATAGGTAGGCTGGTGAGTAGTTCAAATCTACCAATACTTCACAGGAGAAAAATGAGACTCTCTGCTCCCTTAAGAATTTACAGGCTCAGAAACCTTATGGAATAATTCTACTCTGTCCTATAGTGTTTTTATGAGTGTTCATCAACTTAATCACAGTGGCTATGATTTTCTGGGGTGTTTTGAAAGCTCTTAAGACAGAGAACTATTTACTGGTGTGAGTAGATAAAGGAGAAATTGATAATACTGATAGGTACTTATTCCCATTTCTCATATCCTCCTTGGACAAAGGCAAGAGTCTTTTACTTCTTCGGTAAATGTTTGGGTCTCATTTACATTGTAGTGTTTACTGATTCTTCCTGGGCCATAATCGACATGGCAGCTAATAGACTTGTCTGGGAAAAATGAGGAGAAACATAATGGAATAAGATTTTTCTCTGAAGAAGGAGAACACACCAAAATAGTTCAAGCCTTTAATCAATGTCTTGTCTATAGTAATGTTTTGCTTTGTTTCCCTCTCATCTTCCAAGACTGGTGCATAGCTTACTTCCCTTTGTAAAAATCACTATGACAGTTGCCAAAGCAAAGAAGGAACTTTTTTCTCATTGACTAATTTACTACTCCCTTAGTATAAAAAATTACAATTCTTCAATTTAGTATGCTTTTGTAGTTTTTTTCACTGAAATACTCAAAGTTTCTTCCCTAACGCAATAATGAAACTTACGAAATTATATGACTTACTCAAGGTCATACAATTAGTTGCTTGTGGATTTAAAATTAAAACCATTCTACCTACTGTGATGGTGATAATGCTATTATAAATATCTTCTCCTCTAACTTTTACCCTTGGACCGTCCAAGAAAGTTGGGTGCAGGAGTAGGAACAACCTCAAATTCCCATTTTATAAAGCAGATTTTAGTAAACTTTTCTATAAAAAGCCAGATAGAAATTATTTTTTTATTTTTGGACTGCATGGTCTCTATTCCAACTATTTAAGTCTGCAATTTGAATGCAAAATCAACCATAGACCATAGACAAACAAATAGATACTGTGGTTTTCCAATATTTTATTTTAAAAAATGAAGGAAAGGTTAATTTAATCTTTGGGCTGTAGTTTGCTGATCTTTCCTATATAGGAATCTGAGTATGACCCAACTATCTCTTTTGTCTTTTAAAATAAGTTCTATTTATTCCTTAGAATTATCTGATTACTTCAAATATACACATTATAGCTAACAAAGCAATCCTCAACCTTGCTAGAATGTTTAAATTCTCTATAGCATTTGACATGAAGTTGTGATATAGTGGGTTTTTGCCTTAAAATCTATTTTATCAGATGTCATTATTGTCACTCCTGCTAGGTTTAGATTGCCATTAGCTTGAAATCTTTTTTCTATCCTTTGATTTTTAATCTATTTTTGTCTTTGTGTGTAAGGTGTGTCTCTTGTATACAGCATATTGAAGTATCCTGTTTCCATATCCATTCTGTTACGTCCTGTTTCTTAACTGGTGCATTGAATGCATTGATATTCAGTGTGATTATTGACAGGTATAAATTTATCGCATTCATTTTGCTATTTTTTTTGTGTGGTGCTTCTGTTTTCTTTGGTCCACATATTTTTCTGTGCTGAGTTTGTTTTGTTTGTGCATTTTCTTGTCAATTTATTATCTGTGTTTTTTTTTTTTCTTTTGTAATGTTTTCTATATATTTTCCTTTTTTTAAAATTGGATATGAAGTTATGTTAGTTTACTTTGTGATTACCCTGTTATTTATGAATTCATTCCCCAATTTGAAAGGAGTTTGTTTTGTCTAGAAATGTACTTGACTTTCTCGCCATTTGGAAGTTCTGTAACTATACTTTCCCTTCTTTTTGCTTTGTTATTGTTTCATTATGAATTGGTATCTATAGTTTCTTGTTTCAGTCTTGCATGTTTGTTTTACTTTGGCTATTTTTGGTTAAGTGCCGTTGAGTCAGTGCCGCTATGAGTCACTCACAGTGAACCTATATAGGGTTTCCAAGATGCTGCTGGTGGGTTTGAACTGCTAACTTTTGGTTCACAATCCAGTGCTGATCCTGCAGCATCATACTAGGAGTCCCTGGTTATTGCTATGTCTGTATTGAATTCTTGGTGGTGTTGCCATGTATGTCAATCTCTGGTTGTTGTCTACTATTGTCGGTTCTCAGTCCAAAGAACTCACTTTAATATTTTTTGTAAATTTGGTGTGTTTTTTTTTTTTTCCAAATTCCTTTGATTCCTGTATATCTGGAAATGTTCTAATTTCATTATCATATTTGAGTGACAATTTTGCAGGGTATACAATTTTTCATTGGCATTTTTTTTTTCCTTTCAAAGTTTTGTATTTGTTGTTGTTGTTAAGTGCCAGTCAGTCAATTCTGACTCATAGTGTCGCCACAATTCCTTCTTGCTTGATTGGTTTATGCTGAGAAATCAGAGCTTAATCTTATTGGCCTTCATTTCTAGGTAACTTTTTGTTTTTCCCAAGCTACTTTCAGGATACTTTCCTTTTCCTTAATTTTGAAGAGTTTGATTATGCTATCTCTTGGTAATTTTCTTTTGCAGTCTATCCTTTTTGGGGTTTGTTCAGCTTCTTGAATGGTTATCTTCTTGTCTTTCATGATACTGGGGAACTTTTCTGCCAGCAACTCTTTGACCTTATTTTCTGTGCTTTTCTTTGTGTTATCCTGTTCTGGAATTCCAATCACTTATAAATTATTCCTATTCATGGTTTTCCACACAAATCATGGACTTTATTTTTTTCATTCTTTTTCTTTGATTTTTCTACTATCTTACTAATATTTAAAAGATTTATCTTCAAGTGCACTAATTCGGGCTTCCATTGATTTATATATATTGCCCTTTCAATATATTTTCCATTTCTGAAATCTTAGTATTAATCTTCTGGATTTCTGTTTGAAGGTTTTCTATTAGCTCAAGTCCTTTATCTGTTTTGTTTGATTGTTTATGTAGTGCTTTCCAGAATTTTCCATTGTTTTCCTTGACATTTCTGTCAATCATCTGTTGTTGTTGTTGTTAAGTACCGTGGAGTCGGTTCCGACTCATAGTGAACCTGCACAGGGTTTCTGAGGCTGCAAATCTTTACGGGAGCAGAAAGCCTCATCTTTCTCCTGTGGAACAGCTGGTAGTTTCAAACTACCAACCTTGAGGTTAACAGCCCGATTCATAACCACTACGCTACCAGAGCTCCTTTGTCAATCATTTGGGTGTACCTAAATACCATTCTCTTGAATTCTT
Organism: Chrysochloris asiatica; assembly: GCF_000296735.1. Lineage (NCBI taxonomy): Eukaryota > Metazoa > Chordata > Mammalia > Afrosoricida > Chrysochloridae > Chrysochloris > Chrysochloris asiatica. Next base: position 7,470,967 of record NW_006408681.1, read on the forward strand.
TTTCAGGTAGTGCAAAGCCCTTTTTTTCCCCAAAAAAGGTTCTAGCGCTCTGCTTGGTCACTTGTTTGAGCCACTCTGTCTTGTTTCTTCACATGAACAGAAACTGTCTGCTACTTTTGAGATATTGTGATGTTGTTGTGTTTGTATTAAGTTGATGATTGTATGTTGGTGTATTCTCAGGCACTCACCAACTGTTTCCTAGTGAATGTGATCAGGAGATGAACTTATGTACTGTTCTCTTATTGTGAGTTCAGTTTGTGATGTATTTGGCTGATGTTGATCGTTGTTACTGATCCATTATAGAGCAACTGGTATTGGCTTTTGCCCAGTGGGTGGTACTGTAGAAGGTACACTTGAGGCTGGGCTGTATGGCTGCAGTTGTTGTCTCCTGTGAGGTGGGGTAAGAAAAGAAGACACACAAACAAGAGAGAAGGAAAAAAAAAATACAAAACAAAAACAATATCAAAAAAAGAAAACAGTAAAGAAAGAAGCAAAATCTGATAACAGTTTGCTGAAATACAAAACCAAAGAGAGAAAAAAGGTTGACAAAAATAAAATAATTTAAAGAGAGAAAATAAAAGGAAAGAAGAGCTAAACACTATTAGGTAGAGGAATGAGTAAATGGAAAACAGAACAAGCAATTAAAATATAAAATAAAATAAAGAAGGATAAAAATTAGAAGAAGAAAGAAAAAAGCAGCATCAATTAGGAAAGAGAAACACAGAAAAAAGAAGAGAAAAATAAAAAGGAGGCAGAAAGGCTAGAAACACGAGAGAGAGACAAAGGTGAGAGAGAAAAAATAAAGAAACAAAAATAATGAAAGGAACAAAAAACAATCAGGGAAGTTTCCAGACTCAGAGATAAGAGAATTCTGGGGTATCCTGCCTGCCATGGACCTCACATCATTGGTGGGTAAAGGATGAGATGGTAACACTCAACCCTGGATGGAGTTCCTACAGGGTTAGGTCTTGTCTGTTCTGGGCATGCAATGCAGAAGTAGTTCCTGTGGACTTCAACGCAGTTGGTGTATAAGGATACTTCCATCCCAGAGAGGAGCTGAGGGTGAGTGATCCCTCTAGTCTAGGCTTGATGAGAACTGGCATTGTAGGTCTGGAATAAGCCACACCTGATTCCATGTGCCAGGGTTGGTGTTGCTAGCTACCCACACATTTTGATGCAACTTCTGCAGCCCAGAGATCAGTATCAGGGCATATATGTGGATGGGGGCCGGCCAAACTTCTAGTTAAAGGTAATGTGAGGTACAAGAAATAAAGAGAAAAAAAAAGTCCTTTTCCATCCACCAGTAAGCAGCATGCATCTGTGCCACCTACTTCAAAGTAACCACACTCTGGCTGACCTGGCTGCTGGCATAGATCAGCAGTTTCCTTTCTAATTCCCCCCCACCCCCTTTCCATATTTGTTCACCTGCTTCTCTTAGTGAGAGTTCCCCTAGGGCTGGCCAGGACCTACTGTGCATATTTGGAGTCGATTCCACCCAAATGGATTCAATGCATACTGCTCCCCCTCCGTTAATGGGACCCACAACCCTAGCACTCTCCTCTGTGCAGCTCTGACCACCTGGAGAGTGGGAGCCCCTCAAGTATGTTCAGGTTTCCTTGCCTCTGGTCACCAGGGGAGTATGGCGCATGAGCAAAATGTTACACCTTTGTCTCTGTGAGCCACAGGTATGTTTCTACAATGCTGATAAATTTTCTTGTATCTGAAGGCACTCACAAAAGCTCAAGTTTGAGGTGCCTGCCTGGTACCTAGCTCATATTACCAGTCTCTCTTTTATTTGCCATGTCTGTTAATCATGCTCTACTCCTAAGCATACAATCACTTCTCTACCCTTTCATCTGCAGCCGACAATTCCAGTACTATAATCTGCATCTTTTTCATTCAGTTATCTGCATCTTTGTTGTAGAGGATCTAGGCAGCCTTTCTGCCCAGTTCACCATCTCACCACCTCCCTACAGTCTTAATCATTAGGATTCACTGCTTTTATGTTATAAAATTCAAAATGTGTAATCTCATTATTATTAACCACATTATACAAGTTGAGGCACAGAGACATGTTTTGAAATATTCTTATTTTATTGAGGATACTGATATATCCCGCAAATCAAACCCAAACCCACTTCAATCGAGTTGATTCTGACTCATAGTGACATTGTATAGAGTTTCTGAACTGTAAATATTTAGGAAGCAGAAAGTTTAGTCTTCCTTTCATGGAGTGGCTGGTGGATTTGAACTACTGATTATAGTTAGCAGTCTAGTGCTTATCCTTCTCTCTGTGGCTCTCTCTCTGTGGATACATGTTGTTTGCTGTTAAGTGCTGTTGAGTCACTTCTGAGTCATAGCAATCCTGTATAGGATATCCAGAGTGGCTGATGGGTTTGACCTGTCCACCTTGTAGTTAGTTCTTCCCCTAGAGCGCCACACTAGGACTTTGTGTATAGATAGATATAGATATATAGAAAGAGAGAGAGAGAGAGAG
>NW_006408681.1:7473753-7481732 GCF_000296735.1 Chrysochloris asiatica
GAAACCCTGTACAGGGTCGCTATGAGTCAGAACCGACTCCACGGCACAAAACAACATCAACAATACATATATATAACTTCTGTTGTGACACTGTAGGATCAGTACTGGACTTTGAACTACAAGGTCAGCAGTTAAAACCCACCAGCTGCTCCTTGGAAACCCTTTTAAGGGTGGCTATGAGTAGGAACCAACTCAATGGCAGTTAATAATGCGTATGTGTGTGTTTAATATTTTTATATTCTATTAAGGACATGTAACTATCCAAAAATATTTAGCTAACATGATGTGACTCAGGATACATCCAGTGGAATAATTTTCTTTCTCTCATCTAAGAACTTTGCAAGCTTTGGAAAGTAATGATTTGGCTGCAGTAACCTCAGGCTGCATATTCAAAGAGTAACTAAGTCAGCACTTTGTTGGGAAAACTACTACCAATGTCTGCTGTGCAGTGAACCAGCAAGGCATCAAGCACAGCTCTCAAACAGGATTTTAGCAATCAAGTAAACCTGTTATCTACCCTTTGCTACAAAGCACACATTCAAATTTCCAAATCAAACATGTCAGCACAGGTCCCTTGCTGCTTTGCTGATTACATAATAAAACAGCCTGCAGTGCCTTTGCAGGACTTGGGTCATTTCAGGGTTATTTCTGCCTTCAAAGAAGCTTCATTAACCTTAACTGACTCCTCCTAACTCCTCATCAAAATGCTCACAAAGATAACGGAAACTGTATTTAAAAATGTGAGTTTAAAAAAGGACAATTGACCAAATCAGAAGGACATGTTTCCCCTGCTTCATGATGAACTTAAACTAAAATGCATTGTTGTATTGTACCCTATGTGATTCACCCTTAGAAACTCAGTATCAGTGCTAAGCACTTAATATACTCATTTATTCTTCACAGCAATTCTGTAAATACTTTATTATAAGTAAGCCCATTCATAGATAATCTACCAAGTTAGGTGGGTCTCTTGAATTGTTCAAGGACACATATCACACAATTCTGAGTGGAAGAACCATGAGTCAGTCTTCTGTGGCAACCCCCCATCCCCCCATTAGCAAATATACTTCCCTTTTGCAGAGGAAATTAGAAATACATGCTGATCTACTCTGGGACTTCAGTGACCAGAAATTCCAGTAAACTAGTTTCATTATAAGAGTCAGTTTCCCTATCTGTATCAGCACTCCTCCTCTTTCATAGATATTTTTTCTTTTCTTTCTTTCTTTTTTTAACAGTTTATTATGAATTGACAGAAGGTTCGCAGAGCAGATCATCAGTTTTACATACAACAAATGTCGCACTTTGTTTCTTCTCAGTGATTGCAATCCCATTCATGTACCCACAGTTACCCCACTTTTTCTCTGTGGTTCTTATTTCCAGTCCACCCTCCCTCACCCAATCTCAACTTTGCCCTTAGGTAAATGCTGCTGTTTTGCTCTCCGACAGTTGACCATTCTCTGGGGCGTGTATCCAACAAATGCTGTTGTCACCCTATATATCTGTCTACTGCTTGGTTGAAAATTGAGCCATAAGGATGAATTCAGTTCCAGAGCTGAAAGTGGCAAAGGACCATAGTCTCATGTTCCTCCAGTCTCTTTCTGACCAGTAAGCCTGGTCTTTCAAATATTTCTTTTTGAATTTTAAGCCATATTTGCTTCCACTCTATCCAGGCCCTTCTAATGTGATAAATTTCAGAGCATTTGGTAGTGGTAGCTGGGCACCATCTAGTTATGATCTCAGGCTCGTGATTGATGTTCATGTGTTGCATCCATACATTGGGCTAATAGTTTCCAAACTTATTCAATTTCCATCACTCTTCTTTCTTCTACACAAGGAGAACCCAAAATAGTTGCACCTTAGATGGCCATTTATGAGCTTTTAAGACCCCAATTGCTACAATGAAAGTTGGATGTATGCCAATTGACCCTGGTGTCTCCTGAGACTATGGACCCGAGCTCCCAGGCCCAATAACTTGTTCCCTTAAGGTGTTTGGCAATGTCTAAGACGTCTTCATGGATATGTTTCTAGCAAACGTAAATACTCATGTAGAAATATCTTCTGTTAAACCTTTATATATTTGTGAGTATGTTCCCACTTTCCCTCCTACACCCATTCAGCCTGTGTTTTTATCCATAAATCATTGTTATTACAGGATTGTGTATATAACAGTATCTAAGGAGCTCTGGTAGTGTAGTGGTTATGAGTCGGGCTGCCAACCGCAAGGTCAGCAGTTCGAAATTACCAGCTGTGCTGTGGGAGAAAGATGAGGTGTTTTGCTTTGGTAAAGATTTACAGCCTTGGAAACTCTGTGCAGGGTCACTATGAGTCAGAACCAACTCCACAGTACTTAACAACACCACCTCTCTTCCCGTTAACTTTTGCTCTCCTCCTAGTGTCTTCCCTGCCTTCATCATGATTCTGCCAAACTTCCTTTTGTGTATTGCCCACCCAACACCCTCTTGCCAGTGAATTACTGTCCCTTCCCTCCTATTCCTGGTAACCATCACAGGATATTTCTTTTATCATGAAAATATTTTCTTTTACAGTAGTGCTCTCATACAATATTTGTCCTTTTGTGATTGATTAGTTTCACTCAGCATAATGTCCTCCAAGTTCAGTCATTTTATGGGGTGTTTTTCAGATTTGCAGTTATTTTTCAACGTTTTATAGTATTCCATTGTGTGCATGTAGCAAAGTTTGTTTATCCATTTTGCCATTCATAAGCATTTAGGCAGCCTCCATCTTTTTGCTATTGTGTGTAATGCTGCAATGAATATGGGTGTGCTATATATAGTCATGACTCAGATCTTACTTCTCTAGGATTTATACAAAGTAGAGAGATTACTGGGTCATATGGTATTTTTATTTTCAACTTTTTGAGGAAGCACCATATAGTTTTACCATTTTACAATTCCACCAGCAGTGTAGGAGGGTTCCAGTCTTTTCACACCCTCTCCAACATTTGTTGTTTTCTATTCCTTTGAACTATTAAACTACTGAACTATTAATACTGGGGTGAGATGATATCCCACTGTTGTTTTAATTTGCATCTCTCTAATGATAAGGAGCTCTGGTAGCGTAGTGGTTACGAATCAGGCTACTAATCTCACAATCAGCAGTTCAAAACTACCAGCTGTTCCACGGGAGAAAGATGAGGCTTTCTGCTCACATAAAGGTTTCCCTCGGAAACCCTGTACAGAGTTGCTATGAGTCGGAATCGACTCCACAGCACGTAACAACAATTGCAAATGATGGAGAGAGTTCTTCATGTTTGTTGACTGCCTGAATGTGTTCTTTGATGAAATGTTTGTTCATTCATGTCTTCTGTCCATTTTTGAATTTGATTATTTGTCTTTTATTTTTGTCGATATGCTGAAATTTTCTATAAATTTCAGAGATTATGAAATTAGTCCCTTGTCTGATGTCATTGCCACAATATTTTTCCTGTCTGTGGGTCCCCCTTTTACTCTTTTGGTGAGAACTTCTGATGCACGTTAAGTGTCTAATTTTTAGGAAGTCCCAGTCATCTAGCTTCATCAGTTTCCTTTCAAATAACAGAGTTAATAGGCTATTAGAGATTGAGGAGATGGCTGCCAGTCTGGAACAGCTTCTTCACTGAAGCAAGAGCATCTAAATATGGATCTAAAGCAGGAAGAATGCTAGCAATTGTACATGCCAGAACATGTAATCTATCTTGTAATACAGGGATTTGAAAATAAAATTTTAGTTTCTATTTAAATCACAGAACCCATCATTATTACTTAAAGAAGAGCCAATATTTGTAAAATAAGGCTTCATCTGAGCATTACAGGCAAAGCTAGAGAATAAATGCAAAATTTGCTATCTGTATATGGATGGAAATATTGCAGGCCTGTTAATGCTGACTTTGACAGACTTCTGCCCATACAAAGATTACTAAGAATAAGAGAAATTAAAAGGGGGGGGGGCAGGAATCATGGGTCCCAGGATCAGATACTGTAACATAAGGCAAGAAATCATTGCTGATATCTCAATAAGTCTCTGAAACCGATTATTGATGAAAACTAGATTTTAAAAACAGATTGTAAGCATTACATGGGCATAAATACCTATATGTTCCTTATAAAATTGTCAGTACCAAGACCAGGTTCTGCCAAATAGCAAAGATTCAAAATTACTTATTGAATGTCTATTAAACAAAAAGAACTTGGGGAAAAAGGGAAGACATAAAGAATTCTTCAACTTGTCAAGTGCAAAGACATTTTGAAGCATGTTGTGTTCTTGTTAAGTGCTGTCAAGTAACTTCTGACTCACAGCAACCCTGTATAGGTTTCTGAAGAGTGGCTGGTGAGTCTGAATCACTGACCTTGTGGTTCAAACCAACTTTCTGGTTCAGTGCATTATCCTGCAGTGCCACACCAATAACTCAAATTATAGGTCGTTCCTCTGTAATTCTGAAGTCCTTTGAAGAAGCATACTGTTGTTAAGTGCCATTGAGTCAGTTCCAACTCATTGTAACCCTATGCTAAGGTTTTTGAGGAGTGGCTGATGAGTTTGAATCTCCAACCTTGTGCTTCAAACCAACCTTGCAGTCCAGTATATTAACCCACAACACCACACCAGGACTCCTGAAGAAGTATGTTGTTGTTGTTCAGTGCCAACGAGTCAGTTCCAACCCTGTATAGTATTTCTGAGGAGCAGCTGGTGAGCTTGAACTGCCAACCTTGCAGTTCAAACAGCTTTGCAGTCTTGGCGCATTAACCCACAGTACCACACTAGGACTCACTTCTATCTGAAAAAGTAAATCTTAGGGTAATTAATACTAGCTGGCTGGTTGGTTAACAAGCAATCCACAAATTTCAGGAGCTCAACATCCTAAGATATATTTCTTGAGTAGAATTTCTTCTAGGCAATTCTTTTCCAAGTGACAATTTAGGATTCCAGACTCCTTCCATCTCAGAATGTTACATTTTGCTTCAATATTTCATACTGTAGCATGATGGAAAAAAGACACACAGAGAACCTAACATATACAAGATCACATGGATCATAGCAGATCTGATCCTGACAGTGGCATTCGTCACTTTCTTACACAAACTTTTACGGAGACCAATCATGTGGATCCAACCTCCCTAGAAGAGAGGCAGGAAGGGTAAGTTTTTCCAGGAAGAGGAAGTGGAATTGGTAGGCATTTTGTAAATCTCTGCTATATTCCACCTTTTTGAATACCAAATAGGTATGAATGGGCTTCAAAAAGATTGTGGACAAATGGAATGAAAACATAATGGAATATTGCCATGAACTTTATAAGGCCCCCTAGTATTACAATTCCTTCTTTCATACATAGAAAACATTCACCTTATCCATTAGAGGCTAAGCCAAGTCTCATCTAGTCATTGTACTGCAATCCATCTCAAAATTTAGAGTATCCACTGATGGACAGTTTCTTCTGTGAGTCCTTGATGTGGCTCCTTACAGTTATCTGGCTGCCTTACATAATTATGTGTAATGGTAGAATATGTCCAGGGTAACTGAAATAAATACTCCCATTTCAAAAGGAAAATAGAAGTCATTGGTCCACAGTAATTATGAAATCCCAATAGGCACATAATGAGAAGGGGGGGCAGAACATCCAGCCCATGGACTATATAAAGCCCATGAAATCATTTAACCTGGCCCTGCCAAGGCAGCCACAGTTCTGGCCATCACATTATTGGTGTTGTTAAGTGCCTTTGAGTCAGTTCCAATTCATAGCGACCCTGCATAGGGTTTCTAAGGAGCGACTGGTGAATTTGAACCTCCAACCTTGTGGTTCAAACCAACCTTGTGGATGACTGCTTATCCTACATCACCACACCAGGACTCCAACCATAACATTGTTGTTGTTGTTGGTTAGTGCCGTCAAGTTGGTTCCGACCCATAGTGACCCTGTATAGGGTTTCCAAGGAGCAGCTAGTGAGCTTGAACCTCCGACTTTGCAGTTCAAAGAGTTTTGCAGTCTGGTGCATTAGCCCACAGTGTCACACCAGGAATCCAACCATAACATTGTTGTTGTTCTTGTTAAGTGCTGCCAAGTCGATTCCAACCCATAGCGACCCTGTATAGGGTTTCCAAGTAACAGCTGGTGAGTTTGAACCACTGACCTTGCAGTTCAAACGACTTTGCAGTCTGACACATTAGTCCCCAATGCCACACCAGAACTCCAACCCTAACATTAGGAGTGAGTTTATTAAATGTTTAATCAAATATAGCAGACGAATTTTGAAGTGGATAATTTTGTATTGCCCTTGAATGGTATTATAAATTTTGGCAGAAAAAGGCTTCCTCACCCCTGGTGTAGGGCCTTTCCTTGATGAGGCCCTAGTTCTGCTCTCTGATAGGAGCTCATTAGCTCCCTTGTCACTATTTGTTGGCTCCACCAAAAGAGAAGTTGCTCTTCGTACATTTTTTCTCCTTAATTATATCTCAAGTGGATGGAACAAGCCCTCCTTGAAGGCTACATTGTTGTTGTTAGGTGCCATTGAGTCGGTATTGACTCATAGCAACCCTCTGCACAACAGAACAGAACAGTATCCAGTCCGGGCCAACCTCACAATTGTTGCCACGCTTGAGCCCATTGATGCTGCCACTTTGCCAATCCATCTGGCTAGGGGTCTTCCTCTTTTTCTCTGACCCTACATCTTACCAAACATGACTGGTCCCTCATGACAATATGTCCAAAATATGAGACAAAATCTGGCCATCCTGGCCTCCAAGGCGTACTTTGGCTGTACTTCTTCTAACACAGATCTGCTTGTTCTTTTGGCAGCGCATGGTACTTTCAATATTCTCCTCCAACACCATGACTCAAATGCATCAATTCTTCTACAGTCTTCTTTATTCACTATCCAACTTTGCATGCATATGAGGTTATTGAAAATACCATGGCTTGGATCAGGTGCACCTTAGTCCTTAAGCTGACATCTTTGCTCTTCAACATTTTTAAAAGGTCTTGTGCAACAAATTTGCCTAATGCAATGTCATAGATTCTTGGCTGCTGCTTCCATTAGTGTTGGTTGATCCAAAAAAATGAATTATTTGACAACTTGAATCTTTTTTCCATTGATAAGAATGTTACTTTATTGATCCAGAGATAAGGATATATATATATATATTTATTTTTTTTTCTCTTTACATTGAGATGCAATCCATACCAAAGATATGGTCTTTAATCTTCATTAGCAAGTATTTTTTTTTAATGTTTTATTGTGAATTATATGATACTTGACATGAGAGAACTTTAGTTTTACATTCATTCCATCGTATATCATTTCATTGCCATGGTTCCAATCCCCTCCATGCATAATCTACTGACCAAAGGGTATATCCTAGAAACCTGCCCCTTACACTCCCCCCTCTCTTCCCCCCCTCCCCCCAGTCTTAGGCCTACAGTCCCTTTCCAAAGTCCCCAGGCACTTCATTACTCCACATCATCATCTCTGTCTCCATCTCAGGCATCTCTGCTTCTCTGGGTAGGTCCCGCTCTCAGCTTTTCTCCATTGATGGTCCTAGAGACCTCCACTCCTAGACTGGAGAAATAATCACTTCCTTCCTTGCTACAAAACGTCTACCTTTGCATTTCCAGCCCTCATAATCAGTCCTGATAATCATTATTCACTACAGTATCACGAGTTACCCATCTGTATTTCATTTCATCAGCTCCGCCTAGACAGATTGGATAGTACTCACTAGTGATTCTGCCTTTCTCCATGACCCCTAGCTCTAGGTTCCCTCTTGAAGGCTTGTAAGCCAGTCACTTCTTGACTTTGTAGTCCCCTCCTCCCCATTTGGGTATCCAATGTCCAAGTTGCCCATCTCTGTCTACTCTATGTGTAGAGGGGGTGGGAATGTTTCTTGCTGTAAGGATTGTTGCTTCTTTTGAGTCACTGCATTTGTAGGTATAGGTCAAGTTCATCAGATTGTGTCAGTTCAAACTTTTTTTTTTCTTTTTCCTTTTTTTT
>NW_006408681.1:7486159-7509777 GCF_000296735.1 Chrysochloris asiatica
TTTTAGTAAAATTTTATCTGCATGGGATATCAAAGATATTGTTCAATGATTTCTGCATTCCATTGGGTCACCTCTATTTGGAATGGGCACAAATACAATCTCTTCCAATCAGTTGGCCAGATAGTTGTCTTCCAAATTTCTTGGCACAGATGAGTGAGTGGCTCCTGCGCCCCCTCACTTTCTTAAAATATTTCAATTTTTATTCTGTCAATTCCTGGTGCCTTGTTCTTTGCCAATTTCCTTCAATGCAACTTGGACTTCTTCCTTCAGTATCATTGTCTCTTGATCACATGCTACTTCTTGAAACAGTTGAGCATCAACCATTTCCTTTTGGTACAGTAACTTTGTGTGTTCCTTCCATCTTCTTTTGATTCTTTCTACATTATTCAATAATTTGCCCAGAGAATCCTTCAATAACAAAAGTTGAGGCTTGAGTTTTTTCTTCAATTTCCTCAGCTTGAGAAATGCTGAGCATGTTCTTCCCTTTTGGTCCAGACCTTTGCACATTTTGTTGTAATATTTGACCGTGTCTTCTTGAGCTGACATTTGAAAATTTCTCTTTAGCTCTGTACCTTTTCATTTCTTCCATTTGCTTTAGCATCTTTAAGCTGAAAAGCAAGTTTCAATGTCTCCTCTGACATCCATTTTGATCATTCCTTCTTTCTTGTTTTCTTAATGACTTTATGCTTTCTTTTGTATGCTGTTCTTGATGTCATCCCACAACTCATCTGATCTTTGATCTTTAGTGTCTAATATATGAAATCTATTCTTCAGATGATCTCTAAATTCAGATGGGATATATTCAAGGTTATATTTTGATTCTCATGGAACTGTTTTCCTTTCTTCAGCTTCAGTCTGAATTTGCATATAAGCAGTTGATGGTCTGTTTCACAATTTGCCCCTGACCTTGTTTTGGCTGATGATATGAAGCTATTCCACCTTCTCTTTCCACAGATGTAGTCAATTTGATTTCTGTGTAGTCCATCTGGTGAGGTCCATTTGTATAGTTGTGTCTTATGCCATTCAAAAAAGGTATTTAAATTGAGCAATTTATTGGTTTTGCAGAATTTTGTCATGTGCTCTCCAGCATCATTTCTATCACTAAGGCCATATTTTCCAACTACTGATCCTTCTTTGTTTCCAACCTTTGCATTCCAATGGCCAGTGATGATCAGTGTATCTTGATTATATTTTTGATCAATTTCAGATTGACGAAGTTGGTAGAATTCTTCTGTCATTCTCAGTGGCTTTAGTGGTTGGTGCACTAATTTGAATAATAGTGGTATTAACTGGTCTTCCTATAAGTGCAGCATGGATATTATTCTATCACAGATAGCAGTGTACCTCATGACTGATCTTGATATGTTCTTTTTGACAATGAATACAACACTGTTCGTCTTCAATTTGTCATTCCCAGCATAGTAAACCATGTGGTTGTCAGATTCAAAATGGCCAATACCAGTCCATTTCAGCTCACTAATGCCTAACATATAGATGTTTATGCATTCCATTTCATTTTTGACAATTTCTAATTTTCCTAGATTCATACTTTGTCCATTATATGTTCCTATTATTAATGGATCTTTACAGAAACTTTGAAACCTGACTGCTACTTGTGGAAATCTGGGAACCTAAGGATAATTTCAAAACCTGAACAACATTTGTGTGTGAGGGTAGGATGTGGGTAGGAATGGGAATATATGCTTTCTCTGACAATACAATTGCCCTAAGATTTAGTAAGTTCTGATCTATTAGCTCCTAAGCTGTTCCAACTGCTTCTAACCACTGTCAAAGTTCTGTTGTTGTTTAAGTTCTAAAATCTGCTTTACTATGTTTCCTTCTTGCTACCTCTACCATGATCTTTTTCTTCGTATAAATAAAGCACTTTAAGACAAGATATGAGTGAATCTATTCATGTAGACATTTTATTCAATGGAGATATTTTACTTGATATTTTTGCTCTAAATTTTTAAAATTATTCTAGGTAATTCCAACATGTTAATTAGTACAGAAAGAGATAAACCACCACCAGGATCCCATCAATCAGGTTCAGTAATTCTCAATACAGAGCAATCTTGTTTTATTTGTACCTGCACCCACTGCTCCCCAACCCACTCTCTATAATTTTGAAGCAAAATCTTGATAACAGATATTTTTTTTTCTGTAAACACTTTCTTATGCATCATTAAAAGATAATGATTCTTTAAAAAATAGAATCCCAAAAGTCATACCTAAAATATCAATGTCATAATATCATCAAATATATAATGTAAATTTTTAAATTCATTTTGTTGGTTTGATTCTGGATCCAAATGGAATCCATTTATTGTAACTTGTTACATGTCTTTTGAGACTGTTTTCTTCACAATTTTACCCCCTTCTATAAGTATTGCTTCTGTAGAGTTTTTTTATAATTTGAATTTTGTTATTTTCAGTCTCGTGGTTAAACCCAGTGATGTTTAATATGTACTTCTGTCTCCTGTATTTCTGTAAATTGGTAATTAGATATAGAAACTTGATGAGATTCCAGTTCACTTTTCTGTCAGGAATACATAATGGGCATATGCTAGAGTGATCCCCAATGACCCCTACATCCTAGGATTCATGTTGCTGTGTGTGTAGTGCTTGTAATTTCTTTAAACCAATAGAATATAGCAAAAGTGATGGCGTGCCACTCTTGTGATATATATAACTCTGTCATAGCAGACAGGGATGAGAGAATCTTTTTCATACCTTGATGAAGTAAGCACATGAGGAAGTGCAAGAGTGAGGAACTTCCAGGCACTCTAGCAAGTGTAGGAGTTTTCTAGGAAGTGCAGGAAGCCTCTAGGAACAACAGAAGACCTCTGGAAACCTTTAGGAACACATTTAGAGACATATAGAAACATCAGTAGGCCTCTGGGGTCAATGGGAGATTTCTAGGAATAGCAGGCAACTGGTTCCTAGAAACCGGTTCCTAGAGGCCATCTCTAGGAGGTCTCTCAGACATGAAGGTTGTTCTTGTTGTAGTTAAGTAATGTCAAGTCGGTTCCAACTCATATAACCCTGAATAGGGTTTCCAAGTAGCAGCTTATGGGTTTGAACTGCTGACTTTGCAGTTAGCAGTTAAATGCTTATCCTACAGTGCCATACCAGGACCAGAGGGTAACCGCTAGGATTTGATGGCAGCCTCCAGTTAGCATCGAACAAAAAGCTAGTCTCTCATTCACATAGCCACCTTCAATGAAAGAAATTCAGTCAGCAATGTGAACTAGCTTGTACATTCTTCTCCAGCTAAACCTCTAAGTGAAAACGCAGCCCAGCCAACACCTGCATCTCAGACTTGTAAGACCATAAGCAGAGTACTTGGCTAATCTGTGCCCTGATCCTGACCCATAGAAGTTGAGAGATGATAAAATATGTGTTGTTTTAAATTGCTATGTTCTTGATATCGAGTTACGCAGCATAGAAAATGTATACAAAATATTCCATAGGTGATATGATTTACTATCATTAAGACCACAAACTGTATGATGATTTCCTTGTGTTATGTTAGTAGCAAAAGCAGTTTTAAATAGTAAGGTTAAAGATTTTAAAAAGTCTAAGAGAACCTTTGTTCTTTTTTTCCTATAAAAATATGACCTTATAACTAAAAAGCACTAGCTGTATTGTTGTTGTTGTTGTTAAGTGTGTATCACTCTCCAAAGCATCGGTTTTCAGTTGATGGGTTTTCAACAAATGCCTAAAATAATGATACAATCTTAGCTTCCTTCTGCACTGCACTCACTCCTATCACCAGAAGACCCAACTGAGGCATCAATGAATCACTAAGAAATCATTCAACCCAACAGACTCCACTAACAGTTTACTTCTCACTGAAATCTTAAACTCAGTTATGAAAATAATGCAAGCTACCTAATGAAACTGAGAAAAAAAAAATGGATTCCGAGTCTCTGGGGGCCTTGTGTGTGTGAGATGTATGACTAGATAAAAATACTAGATGTAAACACTCTCAAGTATACATATGCCTATGATTTATTAAGAATTTTCAAGTCATTTCCTGAACATTTTTTTATTATAGCTCTGCTTTCTCAAGTTATATGTGATATTTTTAAAGCCACAATTCCCTGAAAGTGTTCACAAAATTATCAGAATTTTGAGAAATTATGGTTCTATAGCTAAATAAAGGTATTCTAGTGGTGTTCTGGTGTGGTGCTGTGGGCTAATGTGCCAGACTGCAAAGCCATTTGAACTGCAAGGTGGGTGGTTGAAGCTCACTAGCTGCTCCTCGGAAACCCTATACAGGGTCACTATGGGTCAGAACTGACTCAACAGCACTTTACAACAACAACAAGTGATATTGTGGGCTAGGCATTGGTCAGCAGTTCAAACCCATCAGCTGCTTTGTAGAAGAAGGAGGGGCTGTCGGCTTTCATAGAAATTTACATAGTCTTGGAAACCCTATGTGGTTGTTGTGAGTTGGAAATAACTAAGTGGCAATGAATAGTGGATATAGTTAAATAAGTCTGGAAAATAGTCCCAGCCTAGACTTGCTTGTGAAAACAAATGTTTCTCAGTAAATAAAAGCTCTGGTAAGTACTGCAGTGAAGGAATCTGTTTAATGCATAACCAGAGTTTCTCCAACTTATTTGAACACAGAATTTTGTGTTTTTTTTTTTTGATCAGGTGACACATATTAAAATTCTGTAGACATTTGCTCTAAATATATTAAATATATAATATTTGAAGGCATTACTTTGCTACTAATGTGCCTATCATTTTAGTTGACCCTCTCCACTGTAATTTAAATAGTCCAAACTTTTATTTTCCTATCATAGTGTAATGATTATTTTTGTTCTCTATTCCTTCAATGCTTCTGACATGATGACAGAAACTATATAATTGTGTTTTAGTATCTAGAACTGTGCTAAATATGTTAGGCTGGCATCCTGGTGTGGTGGTCTAGGTAGGATTAGCACTGCACTGGTAACCACAAGGTCAGCAGTTCAAACCCACTTCTCTGTCTCTTAGAACTGTGCTAAATATATAGTAAGTGTTTAATAAATACTTGTTTCATTATTTTGTTGATGAATCCAAATACCTGAAAACATAAATGAATTTAGAACCTTCGTCTTGAGAATCTTATCTGATAGAAAGGGGTTTCTGAATTATCAATTTGGGGTAAGCAAAATTATTAGGAATAGTTTAATATGGAAATGGGAATTCCTTCAACCTCATTTTGTGATGGAAACCAGCTTTTCTCACATGATCCTATATATAGGAAAGAATGGAAATATAAAAAGCAATTGGGGTCAAGGATGCATTTATACATAGGAACTTCAAAAAACGTGGGGAAGAAATTCCATTATCTTTTCATTATGTTTTTCTCCATAAGCATTTTGAAGACTCCTCATATTTTGAGCTTTTCTATGCTACTATCACTATCACTTAATTGTGCTCATGAGGAATCTGTACCTGGACCACGAAGCAGTTGTTCAAACACAACATGGGAACACTGAATAGTTTAAAATTAAGAAAGGTGTGTGACAAAGGTTATATTCTTTCATCATACTTATTCAAACTGTATGCTGAGCAAATAATCCAAGAAGCTGGGTTCTATGAAGAAAAACGTGGCATCAGGATTGGAGGAAGACTCATTAACAACCTGAGATATGCAGATGATACAATCTTGCTTGCTAAAAGTGAAGAGGACTTAAAATGCTGATGAAGATCAAAGAGCATAGCCTTTTGGTATGGATTACATCTCAATATAAAGAAAACAAAAATCCTCACCACTGGACCAATAAACAACATTCTTATCAACAGAGAAAAGGTTGAAGTTGTCAAGGACTTCATTCTTCTTGGATCAACTATCAACACTCATGGAAGCAGCAGTCAAGAAATCAAACGGTGTATTGCATTAGGTAAATCAACTGCCCAAGACCTTTTTAAAGTGTTGAAGAGCAAAGATGTCAGCTTGAAGACTAAGGTGCACTGGACCCAAGCCATGGTGTTTTCAATAACCTCATATGCATGTCAAATCTGGACAGTAAATAAGAAGACTGTAGAAGAATTGATGCCTTTGAGTTACGGTGTTGGAGGAGAATATTGAAATTGCCATGGACTGCAAGAAGAATCAATAGATCTCTTTTGGAAGAAGTGCAGCCAGAGTCCTCATTGGAGTCCAAGATAGCCAAACTTCATCTCTCATACTTTGGACATATTTTCAGGAGGGACCAATCACTGGAGAAGGATAACATGTTTGGTAAGGTGCATAGTCAGAGAAAAAAGAGGAAGACTCCCAACGAGATGGATTGGCCAAGTGGCAGCATCGATGGACTGAAGTGTGGCAATAATAGTAAGGTTGGCCCAGGATCCGGCAGTGTTTTGTTGTGCTGTGCAGAAGGTCACTATGAGTCGGTACTGACTCGATGGCACCTAACAACAACAACAACATCACTATTACTATGGAGTCCTGGCGTGGCACTGTGAATTAATGCGCCAGACTGCAAAGCCATTTGAACTGCAAGCTCACCAGCTGCTCCTAGGAAATCCTATCCAGGATTGCTATGGGTCAGAACTGACTCGATGGTACTTAACAACAACAACATCACTATTACTGATGCAACTAGTTTACATCTATTGACCTTGTTGTATATGTCAGTCTTTAAGTCACTTAGCAATGCTATGGACTAGGTACTATTATTCTCATCATATAGCTGAGAAAAATTAAGTTAATAAGTCTTAGTGGAATTTTAAAAGCTAGGACTTAACTGAACTTTTAACCCCATACATTACTATACATTTAGGTGAAATAGATTATATGTGGAACTGTAGAATTTTAACTTAAATTGGTACAATATTCACTTAACAGGTGAAGCAAATACAATCCAGAGATGCTCAATGGCTGTTTGAAGACAACAAGCCTACTTAGTGGAAACCTGAAACCGGAAACCAGTCTCTGGATTCTTAGTCTAGTTCTTCTTCATTGCTCTTCTCTCTTACTCAGTGTAATTAAGGTCAGTGAGAAGCAACTCAGGTATGCTTATCGTTATTAGGAAAAACAAGTACTAATTTGGAGAAGGAGCTTAGAGACACTTCTAAAGAAATAATTACAGTTCGAGAGCTAAGTCAGTCTTTAGCTGCCAAATCTTTTTCTTCAAATATTTGTACTTGAATTTTCTTTATTTACTGAAATTTTCCTTTTGTCAAATATATTCAGTAATAGACATTTTTTAGAATATGTCTGTTTAGTGGACAATCCCAAGGCTGTGATTTAAAAACTAACAAACAAACAAACAAAAACTAGAACAATGAAATTGAAACAGGCATTAAAGAGGACAACTAACCCAGTTTAAAGGTGGACTGGATCAAGTTGGTGTGCACTCAATGAATGAGGACTAACTAGCAGCCAGGTGAAATCAACCACAAAATAAGCCTGAGAGTTTTCCTCTGGTTGTGACACTTGCATGGTGCCAGGCAGGCTCCCAGCGGAGCAGATTGGCAGGTCTTCTTCACATGCTGGGAGTCCATCACATGAGAGGAAATCAGGCCTCACACCTTATCTGAACCATGTTCTGAACAGTTTTCTAGGGCCTGAGGAGGTTTCCCATAAACTCAACAGGCATAAAAAGTCTTCAGAATGTGTCCTGTCTATGTTCTGTCAAGTTAAAATAAAATGTTGTATAATTTAAGTTACTTTTTCTATAGGCAATTAAGCCCACTGCCATGTGCAGATTTCCTCATTTTTTCTTCCCCAGAGCCATTGATGGTTTTGAACTGCTGATCTTCTGGTTAGCAGTCATTTGCTTTAACCAGTCTGCCACCAGGGCTCCTATGTAGGCAATTAGGGTTAAGTTTTTTTTTAAATGTTTCTTCTTATTGCCTCAATGCTGCTAATTTGCTCACCAGTAAGACTCAGTCCTCTATTTTTGTGGCAAACACATGTTGAGATTTGATTCTTAAATGATCATTAACTGAAGCAATGTCTTCATTTAAGATACAGAAACAGGCTAATGTCTCTAGACATCTGGGATAGCTTTCCCAAATATGTATGATTAAAATTCTCATTTTACTCAGCACAGAAACTCATGTTTAATTTTCTATTTTCATTTTATTTCTGATTTCTTCTGACAACTGCATGCGCTTGAGTTTTTCACAGCATCTGTGACTGTCCACTGTTGGTGAACTCCGTGAGCCCTGCTTGGAACTGGACAGGAATAGATAGATGTCCATCCTGGCCTCCCTACTTCACAGCTGTATGACCTGAGGCAGACGACTTTATTTCTCCCACCCTCAAATCTTCATTTACCAAAAAACAAGATTGCTGTGGTCATTATGATTGTCACTATATTTTATTATCTCACTGTAGGGTGTGGATAACACGGATCAGATCAATAAATGAATAATAGTCCTTCAGTACTACACTCCCCTGATAAAGTAAAATATTGCTGCCATAAGTAATCCCAACTTTTCATTCTCTGATTCCAGTCATGTTTTTAAGCTCCTTAGGTAAAATATTTCATAGACTTTTGTGTCCCCACAATGCCCTATATAATTTGATATTTCAGTAATTTTTCAAGAGAAAATATTTCTTATGTTGATTAGATGGTTTCCCTTAGTGTAGGGCAGTGCTTTTTAACCCCACAACACTTTGTAATGCTTATAGAAATGTTTGGCTGCTACAGCTAGATGTTAGTGACATCTTAATATAAGCCAAGGATGTTGCTAAATGTCCTAAAAGCAGTACATTTCACAACAAAGAATTATACAGCTCAAAAAGTCAACAGTGCCAAGGTTGATGGCTTTGGAGGCAAACCTACATTCCAGTCTAATCTCAGTTGTTCACTTACTTTGTGATTTTAGTTTAGTTTCTATAAGACAGAAATGTTAATTCTTACTTTGGGAATTAAATAAAATAATAATTGTAGGGCATCTATTTCAATACTTGATTCATGGAAGGCATTCAATTAATATGGGTAGCTTTTGTATCACCAAAGTTCTATTTAACATAAAACATTATAAAAATCTGGTCCCAGAGAAGTAGAAAGTAGGAGATACTCGTCTTAGTAACACCCATCATCAGTCTTTGGAGTCTAGGTGTGACGCTGTGGGATAATGCACTGGATCAAAAGGTCAGTTTGAACCACAGGGTCGGCAATTCAGACTCTCCAGCCGCTTTTCAGAAACCCTATAAAGGATCGCTATACAAAAGGCCTCACCACTGGACCAATAAACAACATTCTTATCAACAGAGAAAAGATTGAAGTTGTCAAGGACTTCATTCTTCTTGGATCAACTATCAACACTCATGGAAGCAGCAGTCAAGAAATCAAATGACGTATTGCATTAGGCAAATTTTCTGCACAAGATTTTTTTAAAAGTGTTGAAGAGCATAGATGTCAGCTTGAGGACTAAGGTGCGCCTGACGCAAGCCATGGTATTTTCAATAATCTCATATGCATGCGAAAGCTGGACTGTGAATAAAGAAGACCATAGAGGAATTGACGCTTTTGAGTTATGGTGTTGGAGGAAAATATTGAAGTGCCATGGGCTGCAAAAGGAACCAACATATCTGTGTTGTAAGAAGTGCAGCCAGAGTGCTGTTTGGAGGCCAGGATGGCCAAACTTTGTCTCTCATACTTTGGACATATTGTCAGGAGGGACCAGTCACTGGAGAAGGATGTTTGGTAAGGTGGAGGGTCAGAGAAAAAGAGGAAGACTCCCGACAAGATGAATTGGCAAAGTAGCAGCATCAATGGACTCAAGTGTGGCAACAATTGTGAAGTTGGCCCAGGATCGGGCAGTGTTTTGTTCTGTTGTGCATGGGGTCACTATGAGTCGATACCGACTAGATGGCATCTAACAACAACAACTATAACAACATGAGTCAGAAATGACTCAAGAGCACTTAACAACAATCTGTCTTTGGATATGTATAATATTGTTTACAATGTGAAGAATAATATGTCTTGTAGTAAAAAAGAAGACTTATCACCAAGTATCTATCTGTTCCCTGGAGACAAAAAAAAAAAAAAAAGAAGAGTCATGATGAAATGTATCTTTACAGTAAAATAAGGAAAGCAAACATTGTGCCTTCTATTGGTGGCCACACTGAAGTACTTTTGACTTTGATTCCCTAAGACAACTCATTTAAGAAAAGCAGAGGCACATCAAATCCCATAAGGAACTGTCAATTCCATTTACTTCCTTCACTCATTAAGCATCCATAAAATTGAATGTTTGCTTATTTGATTTCATAGAATAACATAACATTCCTTCACCAGGATTGCTGTGGTGAGGTTAGAGCCTTCAGAGGTGACTGTGAGCATCCTGAGAATCAAGACACAAGCACAGTAGGTGAGGAAGAACAAGCTGTACCCACTAGCATCTCTTCAAAGTTCTAGCCCAATGCTAACAGTGAGTCAGGTTAGGCTCCTGGAGTATGTGGAGCTCTTCACACTCTTAAAACACATGGTAGACAGGAGCCAAGGAGAGCCAGGCCAGCCTTTCCAAAGTGTAGAAGGCATAACATCTTGTCCACTGTTTCAAACTCAGGAAGAAAACAGTGGCAAATGGTAGGTACTCAATAAATGATTATTGGGTGACCCCATAGACGACTATTGATGATTCTTGAAACATGTGACTCTGAGACACTGAAGGGAACACTCTGGGAGGAGACCAAGGTGTTCTCACACAAGAGGTATGTGGTCTCTGTGGAGCTTTTTGAGTTGCATGGCATGCTCATTTTAGGAACATTCTCAAAGGAAAGTAACTTCTTCAATAAGTAAGTCTTAAGA
Source organism: Chrysochloris asiatica (assembly GCF_000296735.1). Taxonomy (NCBI): domain Eukaryota; kingdom Metazoa; phylum Chordata; class Mammalia; order Afrosoricida; family Chrysochloridae; genus Chrysochloris; species Chrysochloris asiatica. Next base: position 7,496,938 of record NW_006408681.1, read on the forward strand.
GCTTATGTAAAAAGTTTAACTGCAGAATCAAAAACATTTTATCCTTAACTTTGTTATTGTCTTTAAGTGTTGGTACGGCTCATACAGACTTATACAAAACAGAATGAAGGATTGTACAGTCCTGAACCAATCTCACAATGGTTGCTACACTTGAGTCCATTGCTGCTGCCACTGTGCCAAACCATCTTGTTAGAGGTCTCTCTCTCTTTCTCTGACTCTCCATTTAACCAAACATGATATCCTTCTCTAGGGACTTGTCCGTCTTGATAATATGTCTGAAGTATAAGAGACAAAGTCTGGCCATCCTGGCTTCTAACATGTATTCTGGCTGTACTTCTTCCAACACAGATTTGTTTGTGCTTCTGATAGTTCATGGTACTTTTAATATTCTTCAACACCGTAACTTAAAAGCAACAATTCTGCTACGGTCTTCCTTATTCACTGTCCAGTTTTACATCATATGAGACAATATGATTTGGGTCAGGTGCACCTTAGTCCTCAGGCTGACATCTTTGCTCTTCAACACTTTAAAAAGGTCTTGTGCAGCAGATTTGCCTAATGCAATACATCGTTTGATTTCTTGGCTGCTGCTTCCATGAGTGTTGATGGTTGATCTGAGCAAAATGAAGTCTTTGACAACTTCAATCTTTTCTCCATTTATCTTGATGTTATTTATTGGTCCAGTTGTGAGGACTTTTGTTTTCTTTACACTGAGGTACAACCAATACCTAAGGCTGTGACTTTCATTTGTGTGGCTCATGGCACACTATGGACAACATTGTGAAGCACTTAATTGTGCTCATGAAGAACCTGTACATAGACCAAGTGGCAGCTGTTGTTCAAACAGAATAGAGGACACTGAATGGTTTAGAATTTAAAAGGAAAAGTGTGTGTCAGAGTTGTATTCTTTCACCATACTTATTCTATCTCTATGCTGGACAAATAATCAGAGAACTTTGAATATATGAAGAAGAATATGACATCAGGATAGGAAGAAGATTCCTCAACAGCCTGTTATATGCAGATGATGGAGTTCTGGTGTGGCGCTGGGGGTTAATGTGCCAGACTGCAAAGTCATTTGAACCAGAAGGTTAGCAGTTCAAGCTCACCAATTGCTCCTCAGGTTGCTTTGGGTCGGAACCTATTAGACGACACTTAACAACAACAACAACATATGCAGATGATACAACTTTGCTGGCTGAAAGTGAAGAGGACTTAAAATACTTACTGATGAAGATCAAAGACCACAGCCTATGGGTTGCACCTCAATGTAAAGAAAACATTAGTAGAAGAAAATCTCTATTAGGAATAAATATAGAATCACTCATATGAAAGAAATAACTAGTTAGGAGAGTTTATAATGTTTCTTTTCAAAATATGTGGTAATAATTAATGTTGATTAAAGGCCTACCACATCCCATGAACTGAACTAAGCAGATAAGTAATAGCCATTTTACTTCGTATTCCATGCTCACAGAAACCTTATTAAGTTGATACTTTTGTTATCCCCATTCTATAAGTGTGAAAATTGAGGCTTAAAGAGACTAAGTGATTTGACCAAGGTCAAAGAATTAATAGTATGTAGTGAGGTCCTGGTGTGATATTGTAGGATAAGCACTGGACTGCTGCTAACCAACCAAAAAACTCAGCAGTTCATATCCACTAGCCACTCCTCATAAATTCTATACAGGATTGACAGCAATTGGAACTGACTTGATGGCACTTAACAACACCACGTTTGTAAGGAGTCATGGTCGTCAGTGGATTAAGCATTGGGTTACTAGCTGAAAGATTGGTGGCTCAAACCTACCACATGAGAAGGATGAGGCTCTCTGCTTCTGGGAAGATTTAGTCTCAGTTCCGCATTGAGCAGTTCTACTTTGCCGTTATTTGGACGCTATGAATCAGAATTGACTTGGCAGTGTGTTTGATATTTTGGGCCTCAAACTCAGGATTGCTGTATGTATGTTAAATTGGCTCCAAGAAGTTCAATGTTTATGATGGATTGTCTGAAAATTACATTGTCCATTTCTTCCTTTGTTGTTGGTGTTGTTAAGTTGATAAGTGCTGTCAAACTGGTTCCTTCTCACAGCAACCTTTTGGAGGGTTTCCAAGGCTGTAAGTCTTGGTTGGAGTAGAAAACTTTATTTTTCTCCTTGACAGTGGCCGGTGGACTCGAAATGCCAAAATTGTGGTCCACAGTCCAGTGGTTATCCTACAGAGCCATTGCTTCCCCTTTCTCCCTCTTGTTGTTAAGTGCTTTGAGTCAGTTCCGAGTCATAGCAACCCTGCATAGGGTTTCCAAGGAATGACTTGGAGAGTTTGAACTGCTGACCTTGTGATTCAGACTGACTTTGTGGTCCAGTGCTTATCCTACAGTGCCACACCAGGACTCCTTTCTTCCTCTTTTTGTTGTTGTTAAGTGCTGTCAAGTCAGTTCTGACTCATAGCGACCCTGTATAGGGTTTCCAAGGAGCAACTGGTGAGTTTGAACTGCCGACCTTGGTGTTCAAACTGACCTGTGGTTCAGTGCGTTATCTCACAGCACCACACCAAGACTCCTCTTCATTTGAGTACTGTAAAATCTATTTTGGATTTTAATGACCTAGTCTAGATTTTAAATGACCAGTGGGAATGTCCCTAGATTTCATGGTATGACCTTTCTGTTGTGTGCAGTACTTACAGTGAGAATGTTCTTGCAGGTCTTGTTAATTTAATTAACCAGTGTCCTCTGTGCGAGGCCCTAGAGAAAGACGCTCCAGTTTAACACCAGGGATAATTGTGCTTCTTCAATGCCTCTGGTTTGCTTTCCTCTTTTGTACATTGAATCATGTAAATAGTCACATTCCTTTCTTTGTTTTGGCTGCCAAAAATGGAAGGCCACATACCTGCAAACTCGCAGGAACTTACACTGCAGGTAAATACCTCTGACTGAGGCAAAGATTTACTAAGAAATATTTTCTGTTTGAGAGACTGCTCAGAGGAATTTCCTGACCTCCTATTGATTTTCACTTTTTTTTTTTTAATTGAAAAGGCAGAGTAATTCTGCAGCACGTGGAGGTACAGAGCATTTACAAGGCTCTAAGTCCCGACACACAAGACTGCCCAGACATGGAAGACATGCTTTCTACCCTCAAGGAGTTCACACTTAATGGGGTAGCAAACAGATTTAAAAGAAAGAAATGCATTCAGGTTATGGTGGGAACACAACAGAGAGCTCCTTACTCTGCCAAGGAAAAAAATTTAAGGTTAAATAAACGAGTTCACAATTAAAAAGGATCTTTAAGTATAAGGACACAACATTTACTGAACACCATATTCTGGGCTCCTCTCTGCCTGTTGTGCTGTTGTTAAGTGTCATTCAATCAATTACAACTAATAGCAACCTTGTATAGGGTTTCTGAGGAGCAATTGTTGGGTTTAAACAATTGCCTTGTAGTTAGCAGTCCTGTGCTTATCCTACAGCACCACATCAGGACTCGGATCAGATTATTTTGTTGAATTTTTTGCACAACTACACGTGATAACCACACTTTCTACTTTCCCCATTTTATACATAGCTGGGTGCTGGGAAACCAAGCACTGACTCAGGATGACACAGGTATAAAGCATTAAGATTAGATTTAAACCTAAGTCTGTTTGTTTTCAGTCTTGCTCTTTCTCTCAGGCATTTGTCCATTCAGATCTAGTGAAGGAGTGTGGTATTATGGTCATAACTGGGCTGAATTCTAGTTTCTCAAACTCACATACATTCCCACTCATCTTCATTTTGAAGGCCAAAGATTAATAGCCTTTCTGATATGACTTAATACATATCTGTGCCTCATTAAAGAAGTACTGTACAGCTTTTTATGAAATGGGACATGGGGTAGACATATACTTTAAATATGTCACATCAAGTGCAGTTATAGGAAGGCCTGCTATGAATAGTGCCCATTTTATCCTGTCTTCAAAACACTTGGGTGACACTAATATCTGTAAATAATAATAGAAATGTTGTTAAGTGTTGTCAAGTAGATTTGGACTCAAAGTGACCTTTTGTAGGGTTTACAAGAAATGGCTGGTGGGTTTGAACTGCTGACATTGGGATTAGCTGTCCAGTGTTTGTCCTATAGCTCCACACCAGAATTCCATAATATCTGTAAACAATAACAGAAATAGAAAACTGAAAAGGCCTAACTAAGCACCACACATCACTGAAGACAGCAATTTTCTTTTGAGGGTTATTTAAAGTGAACATGTGTATTTTATGCTTCATTTTGAAATGTGGGAAAGCAAATTTCTCCCAGAAACATCTGGTTGAGTGTTTTTAATTGTCTTTTGTGCAGACAGAGGAATGGGCAAAATGATTTCTGGAGCTGTTCCAGGCTTACTTTCTGAGCATGTGTGTCTCAGGGATGGAAACATGTCCAACTCTACCTAAGAATCTTGTCATCAGTATCATTACTGATTGAAGTGCCTCTCCAGGGGTAGACTGGAGAGTTTAAATCAGTTACATTGTAAGCTCAGTGAGGGAAGGGCTCAGGTTAGTCCAGAGGTTGTGAATGCCCATGTCTGCACCCTAGAAGGCATTCAACAATCATTGGGTGGGTGCTATATATACAAGGGTTACTAAGATAGCTCTAACTTTGCTTTCAGCAAGCTTACAGAGGAGCGTGGAGGAAAGCCACCATAGCAGACCATTACAGGACTGTATGAGGTGCATCTGATACAAGCCTTGATGTTTTCAATAGCTTCATATGCTTGTGAAAGTTGGGCAATGAATAAGAAGACTATAGAAAAATTGATGCATTTGAATTTTGGTGTTGGAGAAGAATATTAAAAGTACTGTGGACTGCCAGAACAAACAAATAAATCTTGGACGAAATTCCACTAGAATGCTTCTCAGAAGCAAGGATGGTGAAACCTCATCTCTGACACTTTGGACATGTTATCAGAAGGGACCAATTCCTGGAGTAGGACATCATGCTTTGTAAAGTGGGGGGTCAGCAAAAGAGAAGAAGATCCCCAACAAGATGGGTTGGCATAGTGGCAATGGCAATGGACTCAAGTGTAACAACAAGTGTGAAGATGACAGGATCAGGTAGTATTTCATTCTGTTGTACATAGAGATGCTATGAGTCAGAAGCAACTCAATAACACCTAACAACAATAACATAACATTATAGTAGAGGGGCAGTGCTATAGGAATCGGTTAGTAGAACTTGATGATAAACTATTGAAAAATGGTTCAAACATAAACCATTGAAGAAACTTGAGGGTAAATGTTAATGGGTTAAATTTGGTACTCTATAGTCACTGAGTTCATGAAAATGGGTTTGTTTTATGAGTTACAGTTCCAAAGAAGTACGAACAGTTTGTTGTTGTTGTTAGGTGCCATCAAGTCGGTACCGACTCATAGCGACCTTATGCACAGCAGAATGAAACACTGCCCGATCCTGGGCCAACCTCACTATTGTTGCCACGCTTCAGTCCATCGATGCTGCCACCTTGCCAATCCATCTCGTTGGGGGTCTTCCCTTTTTTCTTTGACCCTCCACCTTACCAAACATGATATCCTTCTCCAGCGATTGGTCCCTCCTGACAATATGTCTGAAGTATGAGAGATGAAGTTTGGCCATCTTGGCCTTCAGGGAGCACTCTGGCTGCACTATTTCCAAAACGGATCTATTGGTTCTTTTGGCAGCCCATGGCACTTTCAATATTCTCCTCCAACACCATAACTCAAAAGTATCAATTCTTCTACAGTCTTCCTTATTCACTGTCCAGATTTTGCATGCATATGAGGTTATTGAAAATATCATGGCTTGGGTCAGGTGCACCTTAGTCTTCAAGCTGACATCTTTGCTCTTCAACACTTTAAAAAGGTCTTGTGTGGCAGATTTGCCTAATGCAAAACGTCATTTGATTTCTTAACTGCTACTTCCATGAGTGTTGATAGTTGATCCAAGATGAACGAAGTCCTTGACAACTTCAACCTTTTCTCCATTGATAAGAATGTTATTTATTGGTCCAGTGGTGAGGATTTTTGTTTTCTTGATATTGAGATGTAATCCATACTGAAGGCTGTGCTCTTTGAGCTTCATCAGTAAATCTGTTAAGTCCTCTTCACTCTCGGCAAGCAAGGTTGTATTGTCTGCATATCTCAGGTTGTTAATGAGTCTTCCTCCAATTCTGATGCCACGTTTTTCTTCATATAACCCAGCTTCTTGTATTTGCTCAGCATACAGGTTGAATAAGTATGTGAAAGACTACAACCTTGTCGCACACCTTTCTTAATTTTAAACCATTCAGTGTTCCAATGTTCTGTTCAAACAACTATATCTTGCTCCAGGTACAGATTCCTCATGAACACAATTAAGTGTTATGGAATACTCATACTTCGCAATTTGTCCATAGTTTGTAATGATCCACACAATCAAAAGCCTTTGCATAGTCAATAAAGCACAGGTAAACATCTTTCTCATATGAACAGTTTAGGTATTCATTAAATACTTTGAATGAAAGAAACAATATTCCACTTAGAAATGCATTTGAGCCAGGAAGATATCAATCTTCACTCTGAACCTCTTCCCCAAACTAAATAAGAAGGTTCTACTAATTGATTTCTATAGCACTATATGTCTTTTATTGTGTTATTGTTGGGTGTAGTCTATTCATTTCTGACTCAGCGACCACATGCACAAAGGAACAAAACACTGGCTGGGCATGTGCCATCCTCACAATTGTTGTTATGTTTGGGCCCATTGTTTCTGCCACTGTGCCAATCCATCTTGTTGGGGGTTTTCCTCTTTTTCAGAGACCTTCCACTTTACCAAGCATGATGCCCTTCTCCAGGGACTGGTTCCTCCTTATAATATATCCAAAGTGCATGAGACTAAGTCTTGCCAACTTTTCTTCTAAGGAACATTCTGGCTGTACTTTTTTTCCAAGACAGATTTGTTTGTTCTTCTGGTAGTCTGGAAGCAAAATGTGGAGCTAAGCAAAAATAAATCTCTGGCAACTTCAATATTTTCTATGTTTATCATGATGCTCTTTATTGGTCCAGTTGTGAGGATTTTCATTTTCTTAATATTGAAGTGCAATCCATACTGAAGGCTTTGATCTTCATCAGTAAGTATTTCAAATACTCTGCTTCCAACAAGCAAGGTTGTGTCATTTGCATATCACAGATTGTTAATGACTCTTCCTTCAATCCTGATGCATGTTTTTCTTCCTACGATCCAGTTTCTTGGATTATTTGTTCAGCATACATATTGAATAAGTATAGTGAAAGGATGGAACCTTGACACACATCTTTCCTAATTTTGAATCAGTCAGTATCGGGGTAAGCACTGGACTGCTATACAAGTTTGGTGGTTCAAGCCCACCATCCACTCCCTATACAGAGCCTCTATGAATCAGACTGTCTCTATGGCACTTAACAACAGCAGTATCTCCTGGTTCTGTTCAAATTACTTCTTCTTGGTCTATGCACAGGCCACAAATAAGTATTCTGGAATTCCCGTTTTTCAAAATGCCATCCATAGTTAGTTAGGATACACACAGATGAATGCCTTTGCAATCAATAAAGCACAAATAAACACCTTTCTGGTGTTCTTGACTTTCAGCCATGATATATCTTATGTCAGCAATGATATCCCTAGTCCCAAGTCCTCTTCTACATCCAGCTTGAATTTCTAGTAACTCCCTTTCAATTTACTGTTGTAAACATTTTTGAAGTATCTCCAGCAAAATTTCACTTGTATGTAATACTAATGATATTGTTCCATGAGTTCCAAATTCTGTTGGATGATCTTTCTTTGGAATTGGCACACATATGGCTATCTTCCAATCGGTTGACCAGATAGCTGTCTTACAAATCTCTTGGCATTGAAAATAAATGTCTCTAGGGCTGCATCAGTTTGTTGAAACATTTCAATTTGTATTTAGTCAATTCCTGGAGCCTTATTTTTTGCCAATGCCTTCGATGCTCCTTGGACGTCTTCCTTTAATAATACCGTAGGTTCTTAATCATACAGTACCTTTTGAAATTGTTGAATATTGATCAATTATTTTTGGTACAGTGATTCTGTGTATTCCTTCCAACTTCTTTCGATGCTTCCTACACCGTTCTTTTGCCAATAGAATCTTTCAATATTGCAACCCAAGGCTTGACTTTTTTTTCTTCATTTCTTTCAATTTGAAAAATGCTGAGTGAATTCTTCCCTTTTTGTTATCTAACTCCAAGTTTTTGCACATTTCATTATAATATTTGACTTTAATTTCTCAAGCCGCCTTTTGAAATATTCTTTTACATCATCATTTCTTTTGGTTGCTTTAGTCCCTCTACATTCAAGAACAAATTTCAGAGTATCTTCTGATATCCACTTTGGTCTTTTCCTTCTTTCCTGTATTTTTAATGACCTTTTGCTATCTTTCTATATGATGTTCTTTATGTCAGCCACAATTCTTGCGTGTGTGTGTGTGTTTTAATGCATCCAATTAAAAAATGTGTGTGTGTGTGTCTAATGCATCAAATTTGTTCATGAGATGGTCTCTAAATTCAGGTGAGATATACTCAAAGTCAAAGTCATATTTTGTCTCTCATGGACTTGTTTAAATTTTCTGCGGCCTGAACTTGCATATGAGCAATTAATAGTCAATTCCTCAGTCAGACCCTGGCCTTGTTTTTGTTGATAATATTGATCTTCTTCATCGTCTCTTCTCACAGATATAGTCAATTCGATTCCTGTGTATTTAATCTGGTGAGGTTCTGGGGTATAATCAAGTCTGATGTTGTTGAAAAAGGTATTTGAAATGATTAAGTTGTTTATCTTAAAAACATTCTATCAGGAAATCTTCAGAATCATTTCAATAAGCAAAGTCATATTTTCCAATCACTGATCCTTCCTTCTTGTTTCCAACTTTCATATTTCAGGCATCAGTAATTATTAATGCATTGTGATCACATGTTTTATCAATTTCAGACTGAAGAAGATAGTAGAATTCTTCAACTTCGCCATAATTGTCTTTCGTGGTTGGTGTGTAAGTTTAGATAATAATGATATTAACTGTTCTTCTTTATTTGTTGTTAGGTGCTGCTGAGTTGATGCTGACTCATAGTGTCCCTATGCACAACAGAACAAAACACTGCCCTGTCCTTTGCCATCCTCACAATTATAACATTTGATCCAATAGCTGCTTCTACTGTGTCAACCCATCTTGTTAGAAGTCTACCTCTTTTATGCTGACCCTCCCATTTCAGAAGCATGCTATCTTTTACCAGGGACTGGTCCCTCATAATAACATATCCAAATTATGAGAGACAAAAATCTCACCATCTTGGCTTCTAAGGAGCATCTTGAATGCATTTCTTCCAAGACAGATTTTTGTTGTTGTTCTGGCAGTCCCTGGTATTTTAGCATTCTTCTCCAACACCAAATTTAAATGCATTGATTCCTAGTGAGGTGCTGTGGGATTAGCACTGGACTGCTAGCCACAAGTTGGCAAATCAAACCCACAAATTGCTCCTTGGGAGCCCTATGTTGTTGTTTAGTGCCATTGAGTCAGTTCTGGCTCATAATGACACTGTATAGGGTTTCTGAGGAGCAGCTGGTGAGTTTGAATCACTGATCTTGCAGTTCAAACTCACCTTGTGGTCTAGTGCATTATCCTACAGTGCCACACCGGGATTCCTAGAAACCCTATACAGGATTGCTATGAGTCAAAACCAACTTGAGGGCACAAAAACCAACAAATCTATCCTAGAGTCCCTGATTTGACACTCTGAGCTGCTGATTGAAAGGTTGGAGGTTAGAATCCACCCACTTCAGAAGAAAGGCCTAGTAACTACTTCTGAAAAACCAATAATTGGAAAACCTATGACTCACAGATCTACTTTCCTTAGTTCTATTGTTCATTGTGTCCCAATATACTTGATGACTATGGGTTTGTTATTTGATATTTCTGTCTGTTTTGGTATGTGTGTTGGCGGTATATTTTTTACTGTTATTGTTAAGTGCCATCAAGCCAGTGCCAACTCAAAGCGACACAGTATAGGGTTTCTGAGGAGTGACTATTGTGTTTGAACTGCCGATTTTGCAGTTAAGCATTTTGGCGCTTATTCTTCAACAGCACACCAGAAGTCCTCTATTCTCTATGGTATTGTGGTTAAGTGCTTTCAAGTTGATTTTGACTTATAGCGGCCCTGTATAGGGTTTCTGAAGAGTGGCTAGTGGATTTGAACCTCCTTGGTTACGAATCGGGCTGCGAACCTTAAGGTCAGCGGTTCGAAACTACCAGCCGCTCTGCGGGAGAAAGATGAGGCTTTCTACTCCCGTAAAGATTTACACCCTCGGAAACCCTGTACAGGGTCGCTATGGGTCGGACCCGACTCGATGGCACTCAACAACAACAACAACATATCATGGTTAGCAATCCAGTGTTTATTCTACAGCATCACACCTGGATTCCTTATTATATATGTTGTTGTTGTTAAGTGCTATTGAGTTGATTCCAATTCAAAGCCACACTGCACAAGATTTGGGAGAAGCAGCTGGTGGGTTTGAACCACTGACCTTGTGGTTCACAGCTCAATGCTTATCCTACAGTGCCACACCAGACTCATTCTACACAGGGAGATAATCAATTTAAGGAATTGACTCATCTGATTATAGAGGGATAGCAAGTCTAAAATCTGTAGATTTAAGATTCCTGCCATCTTAAAGACTTATCTTAAAATCCATAGGTCAGGCAATTGTATGATTAAAGAGCTCTAGAAAAGTGTCTGTTTATAATATGGAAGCTGAATATCTCCATCCTAATATAAACTCCCTCTTTTTTCTTAATTCATTGGATGAGGTCCACCCATATTATGGAGGATAATCTGCTTTATTTAAGGTCAGTTTATTTAATCACATGTAATTTCTGGCTCTGGTAGTGTTGTTGTTGTTGTTAAGTGCCTTTGAGTCGGTTCCGACCCATAGCGACCCTGTACAGGGTTTCCGAGGGTGTAAATCCTTACGGGAGTAGATAGCCTCATCTTTCTCCCTCGGAGCGACTGGTAGTTTCGAACCGCTGACCTTACAGTTCGCAGCCCGATTCGTAACCACTACGCTACCAGAGCTCTGGTAGTGTAGTGGTTATGAATCGGGCTACCAATCTCACAGTCAGCAGTTCAAAATTACCAGCTGTTCCATGGGAGAAAGAAGACACTTTCTGCTCCTGGAAACATTTACAGCCTCAGAAACCCTGTACAAGATCGCTATGAGTCAGAACCTACTCTACGGCACATAACAACAACAACTTCTGGTGTGGTGTTGTAGGATAAGCACTGGACTGTGAACCACAGGTCAGCAATTCAAACCCACCAGCTTCTCCTCAGAAACCTTATACAAGGTCACTATGAATTGGAAACGACTCAATGGCACGCAACGACAACTTTATACTAGCATCTAGACTAGTGTTTGACAAAACACACTGGGCACCATAGTCTAGTCAACTTGCCACATGAAATTAACCATCACACTGCAAACCCATGCCCAACTATAAAGAAGAAAGAATATCATTAAAAGGGATGCAATGGCACCGAAGAAGCAGTATACTGTTGTTTCAGACCTTTGAGTCAATTATAACTCATAGCAACCCCAATGGACAGAGTAGAACTGCCCCATAGGGTTTCTCAAACTGTGATATTTATAGCAGCAGATCGCCAGCTCTTTTCTCAAATGGAGTGACGGGTGGATTTGAAGTGCCAACCTTTTGGTTAGCAGTTGAGCACTTAAACATTTCAACATATCCATTATTGGATCACCAGGGCCTCTTTTTTATGGCTTTATTGCATTAGCTTCTTCTTTCAAGACTTTCAGTGTCTCCTGCTTAGTGTTGTTGCAGCCTAAATGTCAGATTTCTCACTCTGACAGTTTCCTGCCTTATTCATCTTTCACTTTCTTTCATTCTCCCCAGGAAGCTGAGTGCTTTTATCTCTTGTTTTCCACAATCCTTTGACCAAGTTTTCCTGCACTGGAAACTGCTTTATTCTTTCCTCCAAAGTTTCATGTAAAAACTATGTATTCAAACATCATTCTTTTATTTGCACTATTTTACTTTCCTCTCATCAGACCTCTTTCATACTAAAACCTTCCGCCACATTTTGCAGACAGAGAGTCTTAATATAAATAATTTATTTTTTTTCTTCCTAGTTCTAAACACATTGGAAGGGCTCCTAAAATATCTAGCTATCTTCATACCTATCTCAGTTCCTAGAATATTTCGGTGGCAGCCATGCATTTTATATGACACTTCAGGGCACTGTGCATTCCTTACTCTAAATTTAAGATTTATGTATCATGAATGATCATATCTAGGATAATAATATCTATACTAATAATTAACATCTGTATGCATAGTGGTTACGAGTTGGGCAGCTAACCTCAACATCAGCAGTTTGAAACCACCAGCTGTTCTTTCCATGAAAGAAAGATGAGGATTTCTGCACCAGTAAAGATTTATAGCCTCAGAAATCCTATACAGGGTTGCTATGAGTTGAAACTGACTCCACAGCACATAACCACTATCACCACATACAGATTTAAGGAGCCCTGATGATGTAGTGGGTTAAGCATTTGACTACTAACAGTAAGGTTGGTGATTGAAATGTACTAGCCACTCTGCAAGACAAAGATGGGACTATCTGCTCCCGTCAAGATTTAGTGTCAGAAACTCAAAGAGCAGTTCTACTCTGACCTATTGGATTTTCTCTGAGTCAGAATTGCCTGGATGGCAGTGGGTGAGTACAGATATTTACAGATTAATTTACAATAACTGTGGCATAATCATTATCTGGACTCTTGGTGTGGC
>NW_006408681.1:7510669-7516101 GCF_000296735.1 Chrysochloris asiatica
GTCTCTATGAGTTGGTACCTACTCAATGGCACCTAACAACAACAACAATGATACTGTAATAACAATAAAAATGACATAAGTGGGTGGTTTTAAACAATGGAAAGTTATTTTTTATAGTTCAGAAGGTTAAAAGTCTAAATTCAGAGAGTGACTATAAAGGAAGGTCCTTCTTTGTCTATTTCAGATTCTAGTAGCTGCTGGTCATCGCTCAAGTTCCTGGACTTGTAGATGCAGCTACCCTGTGTGTCTGTCTTCATATGCCATCTTTCCCCTGTGTGTATGTATTCTGGTATTTTTTAAATTCAGAAGTGATTAGATTTAGGACTAGCCATACATTGGTATTACCTCACTTATGTAACAAAATGAAGCCCCTATATCCTCTATTAAGAAGCTCTGATAGCGTAGTGGTTAATGAATCTGGCTGCTAATCTCACGGTCAGTAGTTAGAAACTACCAGCTGTTCCGCAGGAGAAAGATGAGGCTTTCTGTTCCCATAAAGATTTACAGCCTCAGAAACCCTGTACAGGGTAGCTATGAGTCGGAACCAACTCCAGGGCACTGAACAACAACAACAACATATCCCCTATTGACCATATTTAAAGGTACAAAGGTTAGGATTTAAATATTTAAATTGGGAGTCGGGGTGGAGGGTGTCTGTATTATCTGACTTAATCGTAACTCTTGGAAGATTCCTGTCCCAACTGCTTTGCTCTAGGAAAACAGTACATTTAAGGAGATCTCCTGATAACCTTATATAATTAATTACTGGTTTTGTGCCTTTGGAAAACTGTTCCTCTTTCTGGGAAAGCCTGTTCCCGCCTCCAATCTGAAAAAAAAATTCCCTAGGAATCTTTATGTTCTCTGAGGAACTTACTTGTTTTCCTGAACAAAGTTAGTAACCTCCTTTAAGTTGCTTCCATTTCTTGTATATCTTTCTGTTACTAGAATTATCACCCTGGAATATTTAGTGAGATTTCTGTCTCCTTAGGGATATTTTAAGAACTTGAGTGCAGAGATCATGTCATATCTAGCAGGTTTTCAATAATCTCAGTTGATCTGAACTATCAATAGCATTTTTAGTATTAAAGCCAAAAGCCATGTTTGACACATTCTTTTCTCTTCTTCTTCTAAAATTCATACTAATATTTAATTGACCTGATTGCCTCACTGAGGTCTTCTTTATTGCCTGTAAGTATTATAAAATATTACATTTTCATTTGTCCATAGGATACAAAATGCTTGAGGTTTATTGCAATACAGAAAACACCCCAGCCATGAGATCAACTCAAGAAAACTTGGATTCATCCAAGCCTGTTTCTTTGAGCTTCACAGAACTAGATGAAGATGGCATGCCTTTCAGAGGAGAGTACCTGCTATTTCATATGCAAGAGAATTTCTGCCGTCATAATAGCCAGTCTCTTATAGGTGTGGCCTGGTTTGTGCTAGACCATTTGCACTCATCAAACTTCATCATTACATTTGTCTTTATTAGGCAGGAATGAGGAATACTATCTTCATTCTTCACAGTTTATGAAGGTGAGGAAAAGACAGAGACTTCTTGACTTGTCCAACTTCATAAAGTAAGGTAATGGAAGCTGGCGATTTGCATAGAATTCTGTGTGATTTCAAAGTCAGAAATTTTTCCTAATATACCTTTCCTGTGATACGAACAGTAGTGATATAAATAAGAATGCCGTTTTCACCTCAGTTATTCATTTACACGCCAACACCCCCGTGCAGTGGCTTTGCTGTTATAAGGAAATGTTTAAACCCTTTCCTTTAAAAGTGCACCGGTTAAGAACTGAAGATAGTATTCATCCTTTGCAAACCTCGGTATATTTAAGGCTTTTGAAAAACTCATTTAAATTCTCTGGCTTAGTCTCATGACCTCAATCTCCTGATATCTTTTGATGTTAAGTTTACTTTTCTTTTCAAATTCAAGTGAAGCTCCTGCTAGTTTTTATAAATGGAACTTTCTCCCTGGAAAACATAGCTTTCTGATGACTTTCATATATATTTGCTACTTTTCTGAAAACAAGAACAGATGCTGTGAGATGTATATATATATATATTCTTTTTTATTCCCTCCTCTTCTAGCCTTTGGAGGCAGTGGTGAAAGGTAGACAAGATTCACATCAACCAGTCCCCCCTCCCCACTTTTTTTTTTAAATCCTTCAAAGACCCAGCATGTAAAAAGACTCCATAAACTGAAAGCATGCATGCTGATTTTCAAAGGTGACCTCAGTTTCTTTTAGGTCAATAAGATTTTCATTTATTAAAAAAACAAAACAAAACAAAAAACTAGCTTTAAGAGAACTAGCCAGGAGCATAGTTGTTAACACAGTATTGACAGATCAGTGTCAGGAATTTTTGAGACTGGAAGAAATTACTAGAAACAAATAAGATTCTTCACTTGACATAAAAACAAAACAACATCTGTTTGAGAAGATTCAAATGCAAAATGCAAATCTAGGAAGTAGCATAAATATTACCTAAGTGAGCTTTAGAATTAAAAAAAACAAAAACAAAAAAAAACTAAGTTAAATCCAGTTCTCCTTTACCATATTTGGTGGTTCTCTAGAATGAATGGCTGAGGTGAGACCGATATTCTTATTTATATCATTACTGTTCATATCA
This sequence comes from Chrysochloris asiatica, assembly GCF_000296735.1. Classification (NCBI taxonomy): domain Eukaryota; kingdom Metazoa; phylum Chordata; class Mammalia; order Afrosoricida; family Chrysochloridae; genus Chrysochloris; species Chrysochloris asiatica. The sequence goes on from NW_006408681.1 coordinate 7,513,307, forward strand.
CAGGAAATGTGTATTAGACAGACTGTTGTTGTTAAGTGCCGTTGAGTCGGTTCCGACCCATAGCTATCTACTTAGAAATCAAATGGAATGCTATGAAAATCTTCATCTACCATTAGCTTCCAATTTGAATTTGGACAAGTCATTAAACCTTTGTTTTTTTCTCATTTTCAGAAATTATGAAGGATGAAGATATTGTTCCTCATGGCTATATAATTCCAGGTGTGCATCAAAATCACAAAAGGAAAAAGATGGTATGATTTCTCTAATAGGAAATATCTAAAATAGGTAAATGTCTAAGGATCATAGTTTAATAGTGGTTACCAGGGACATTGGTCTATGCCAAGAAAGTTGGAAGACAGCTACCTGGCCACCCTATTGGAAGAGATCCATATTTGTGCCCATTCCAAAGAAAGCTGACCCAACTGAATGCAGAAATCATCAAATGATATCATTAATGTCACATACAATTGCTCATTTGCAAGTTTGAGCAATTGTATGTGACATTAAAACTGAAGTAAATTAAAACAAGTACACAAGAGCCAAAATATGACCTTGAACTATCCTACCTTGCTTTAGAGAATATCTCAAGAACAGATTTGATGCATTAGACACTAATGATTGAAGACCAGAAGAGCTTTAGGATAACATCAGGAACATCGTACAGGAAGAAAGGAAAATGTTATTAAGAAGACAATAAAGAAAGCAAAGACCAAAATGGTTGTCAGAAGAGACTTTTAAACTTGCTCTCCAGCATAGACATGCTAAAGCAAACGGAAGAAATGAAGAGACAAAAGAGATGAACAGAAAGTTTCAAAGGGCAACTCAAGAAGATGAAGTCAAGTATTATAGTGAAATGTGCAAAGACCTGTAGTTAGAAAACCAAAAAAGAAGAACACGCTGAGCATTTATGGAGCTAAAAGAACCAAATTAAAAATTCAAGCCTCAACATTCAATATTGAAGGAATCTATGGGCAAAATATTATTGATGCAGAAAGCATCAAAAGAAGATGTACTGTACCAAAATAAATGGTCAATGTTCAACCATTTCAAGAAGTAGCATATGAAAAATAGCCAATGGCGCCAAAGGAAGAAGTTCAAGGTGCATGGAAGGCATTGGCAAAGAGCAAGGCTCTGGAAATTGATGGAATACAAATTGGAATTTTTCAACAAACTGATGCAGTACTGGAGATACTCATGAGTCTATGTCATGAAATCTGGAAGACAGCTATCTTTCCAATTGATTGAAAGAAATCAATTTTTTGTGCCATTCTAAAGAGAGGTGAGCCAATAGAATACAGAAGTCATCAAAGTATATCATTAATATCACAGGCCATAAAGATTTGCTGATGATAATTAAAAATGGCTTCAACAGCACATCAGCAAGACACTGCCAGAAATGCAAACTGGATTCATAAGACAATTTGGAATGAGGAACGTCATTGTTGATGTCAGATGAATTTTGGTTGAAAGCAGAGAATACCAGAAAAATGTTTACATATGCATTATTGAGTGTGCAAAGGCTTTCAACAGTGTGGATCATGACAAGCTATGGATATAATGTGAAGAATGGGTATTCTATGTGTCTGGAGAAGGACATCATGCTTGGTTAAGTGGAGAGTCCGTGAAAAACAGTAAGACCCCCAAAGAGATGGATTGATACAATGGTAGCACTAATGGGATCAAACGCAACAACGCATGTGAAAATGGCACAAGAACAGGCAGTGTTTTGTTAGGTTGTGCATGGGGTCGCTATTAGTCGGAAATATTTCAAAGACACCTGACAACAACAACAGCAATAACAAGGGGCAAAAGGAAGAGATTAATAGGCTATTATAGTTTAGAAAGCAGTAAGTTTGTATTTATAGTCATGGGAAATTTGACAATGGATATTGGTAAAGGCTGCATAACATGATTGCTGTAATTGATTTCACTGAATAGTGCAAGTGAAAGATGTTGATTTAGCAAATGTGTTATCTACATTTTTAGAATAATGAAAAAAATCATACATAAAGATTCGGGTATGTTTTCAGCCATTATTTTCAACTTGTTTTTCATACTATGTCACTTCTTTTTCTGAAGCTCTGATAGCAAAAATTTTAGACCTTTGTTATTATCCACAAGTCTCTGTGATTGCTTACTTATTTTTTTGTCCTTAGACTTGTTCAGAGTAGGAAATTTATATCTTCAAGTTTAATACTTTTCTCTCCACTCAGCTGTTGAGCCCAGCAGAGTTCTTTAATGTAGATACCCCCTTTTATTTATTTCCTTTTTCATCTTTAGCTCTGAAATATTCATTTGGTTGTTAAATATATCCTTTATTCATTTGCTAAATTTTCCTTTTTTAAAAGAGTGTTCATGATTCTTTATTGGACCATCTTTACAATAGGTGTTTCACAGATTTTAAGATAATTCCAACAACTCTGTCATCTCAAACTTGGTTTGTGTTGATGGTCTTTTCCCAGCAAGTTGAGATTTTCCTTGCTCTTTATATGCTGGCCAATTTTGGACTGTATTCCATTTACTTAGTATAGGTAATGTTGGTATTTTGTTTTCCAGCTAAATTCAGGGTCCGAATTCAATCCCAACTTCTGTGGACTACCATTCCAATGTCCTTTTAGCTCTGCAAACCTTTAAAGTGCTATTCTGATCTGCCCTGCATGTGCACCACCTAGTGGCCAGTCTGGGAGCTGGGTAGTGATGTATCTGCTGATTAGATTCTCAAAGTTTTTGGTGTGCTGATTAGAAATAGATCAATGCAAGTATAGCTTGGGGTTTCACATACTGTTTTTAATTAG
>NW_006408681.1:7517264-7519712 GCF_000296735.1 Chrysochloris asiatica
CTAGGGTCCTTTGTTTCTGGACTCTAAGATTAACTACTCCCCCATTTCTGTTACAAAACTTCTACCTTTACAATTGTGACAGTACCAATTAGTCATGATAATGATTACTCACTATTGAATCATAAGAATCCTATCCCCATCTCTTTTAACCAGACCCATCTAGACAAGATGAAAACTATTCAGTGGGGACTCTTTCTTCCCCCACACAGTCTTAAACTAAACTCCCTCTTGAAATCTTCTAAGCCGGTCACTTCATGCCTTTATTGCCCCCTCATTGTAAGTAGTCAATATTTAAGTTGCCCATCCTTATCAATCCTGTGTACAGAGGGGATAGCACTGATACTTGATGTGAAGACTCCTTCCTTCTCTGTTGGTATTAAGAGTTACTACCTCCATGAGTATAGGTCAGGGAAGCTACTGTTTTGATTGGTCTTTTTTTTTAAGGCACCCTAACAAGATTTGCTGTTGTTGTTAAGCACTGTCAAGTCGGTTCCAACCATTAGCAACCCTGTATAGGTTTTCTGAGGAGTGACTGGTGAGTTTGAACTGTGGCCTTACAATTCAAACCAACTTTGCAGTCTAGCACAGTAACCCACAGTGCCATACCAGGACTCCCCTAACAAGATGTAGACAAGTATATTGCTGACAGAATTTGTCTGCAGCAATCCACTGATCACAGAGACATGTTTAAACATGTTTTATTGGAATAAATCCATACATGTATAAACTGGAATCCTAGAAATAATACTTTTTGACTTAACCTGATACATCCTTAATCTCCTTGATAATTTTCCATTACCTGGGGGGCTTTGGGTTGCTGGGTTTTTTTGTTTTTTTGTTTGTTTTTTTTTTTTGTCCTTTAGAAAGGAAACTGGGAATTTATTTATTCTATCTATTCTCCTTTAAGTCTAGGATTGTTGTTTGTGTTGTTAAGTGCAGTCAAGTCAGTTTTAACTCATAATGATCCTGTATAGGTGTGTTTGAGCCAACGACCTTACTATGCAAACCAACCTTGCAGTCTTATGCTTATCTTACAGCACCACACCAGGAATAGGATTGTTATTGTTGTTAAGTGCAGTCGAGTTGGTTCCGACCTATAGCGACCATCTATAGGGTTTCTGAGGAGCGACAGGTGAACTTGAACCACTGACCTTGCAGTTAAATTATTTTGTAGTCTAGCACATTAACCCACAGCACCACACTAGGACTCCAGGACTAAGATTTGAGGGTATCAGTTATGGCATGGAGTTCTGGTGTAGCACTGTAAGATAAGCACTCAACCATAAGGTCGGTTTGAATCGCAAGATTGGTGGTTCAACTCACCAGCCGCTCCTCGGAAACCCCATACAGACTTGCTATGCATCAGAACTGACTTGATAGCACTCAACAACAACAGCAACAATTAAGGCACAGGTCTCAGATACAAAATTTAAAGGGGCATAAAATTACTCAGTAACAAAGATAGGTAACATTTTAATATAATGTGTTTTTTTTTAAATGGGAGAACATTGGCTTTACATTCATCCTATTGTATATGTTTCATTGTCATGGTTACAATCCCCTCCATGCATGTCCCTCCTCCGTTGGTCAGCACACAGCTCCTCTCCCTCTCTGGGTCTAAAGTACCCATCTGCTCCATCTCTCCATGTCATCGTCTTTGCCTCCATCTCTGGTGTCATTGCCTCTCTGGGTAGGGTTCTGTTCTCTGCCCTTCTCCCTTGATGGTCCCAGGGACCTTCTCTCCTAGACTTTAAAGTCAATCACTCTCTTTAATATAATGTTTTTAAACAAAAAATTACTGTAAAAATCCATAATGAACAAAATATTAAAATTGAAGATAAAGAAAGGATTCAAGCCTGTACTTGGTGACCCTACCTCACTTTCTAATCCTAATTTCGTCCTCCTTTTCTTCATAGATCCACAATTGCAACCCCTCTGGAGCCAGCAGTGAGAAGACAGGTGGGAACAAAGGATAAATAATGCCAATCTGGTAGTGATTTTGAATTCTGCTCTTTCTCAAAATGACTGTTGCTGCTGTTAAGTGCTGTTGAGTCGATTTTGACCCATAGTGACTCTATATAGGGTTTCCAAGGAGCAGCTGGTGAACTAGAACTGCAGATCTTAAGGTTCAAAGTGACTTTGCAGTCCAGCACATTAACCCACAGCACCACATCAAGACTCCCAACCTGACTACCACTGTTTCAGACTTTTAGAGCAGCTGCTTTTTATTAATTGTTCAGGTTTAATAGTCATACTCAGTAGATGAGACAGAATGAACTGTGCTTACACCACCTTAACTGGAGCCAGCACTGTAAAAGCATATTCTTAAATTGCTATAAGGAGCTAGGAATGAGATAAGAGAAGGGCAAAGAAAGTAAATTATATATGTGGGTGTGTGACATTGTACTTTCTGGTAAATCTTTGTGTCCTTGAAAATTAAAAAAAAAA
>NW_006408681.1:7520437-7522035 GCF_000296735.1 Chrysochloris asiatica
TTTTTTTTAGAAACTCTTTATTGCTAATTGAGTGAAGGTTTACACAGTAGATCATCAGTTTTACATTCAACAAATCATACACTTTGTTGTATCTCAATCACAACTCCCTCTATGCAACAAGAGTTCTCTTACTTCCCCCACCCCCCATGGTTCTGATTTTCATCCCACCCTCCTTCCCAACCCTTCTGACTTTTGTTCTTAGATAAATGTTGCCCCTTTGATCTTGAATGGTTGACCATTCCATGGTGAGCATGCCTCACTGGTGTTAATGTTCTCATTACACATCTCTCTACCACTCAGCTGAAAATTGGGCCATATCCAGTTCAGATTTGAGGGTAACTGAGGGCCATAGTCTCAGTTTTCTTCAGTCTCTTTCTGACCAGTAAGCCTGGACATTTTTATAATTTTAACTTTTGTACCACATTGCCTCCCACTCTGTCTGGGACCTTGTAATGTGATCCCTTTCAGAGCAGTTGTTAGCGGTAACTGGGACACAATTTAGTTCTTCTGTTCCCAGAGTCATGGAGGCTGATATTCACATGTTCCATTAGTCCATTGAACTAATTCCAAGCATCTTCAGTTTTCATCACTATTCCTTCTTCCATACATGAAAAACCAATAGTTACACCTTAGATAACTGCTTATAACCTTTTAAGATCCCAGTCTCTAATTACCAAAGTAGAATGTAGAGTATTGTCTTTGTGGACTATGTTATGCCAACTGATCCTGGGATTTCCTGAGATTATAATCTTGAGACCACAAGCCCAGCAACTCATTGCCTCAAGGTGTTTGGCAATGTCTAAAAAGTTTTCATCATTTTGTACCCTGGATGATACACTTTCATAGGTGTGTTTGCAGTAAATGTAAACACCCATGTACAAATATCTTCTGTCAAACTCTCATATATCATTGAGTTTACTTAGTCTCCCTTCCATACTGTTCAGCCTGTGTCTCTGTCCATGTACCTATAGAACACTGTTGTTGCAAGGCTGTATATATATATAATAGTATTTGCCTCTATCCCCTTTAGCCCTTGTGTTCCTTACCTGTCTTCATCATTCTTCTGCCAAACTTCCTGTCACCTGAGGAGTCCTGATGTGTTGCTGTAGTATAAACTAAGCACAAAATTGATTATTCAAACCCAGTAACCATTTTCAGAAATCTTAGACAAGGTAGTTACAAGTCAGAACAGACTCAATGGCACTTAACAACAACCCTCTAGACAGTGATTTGCTCTCTCTTCCCTCTCACCCCTGAAAACCACCAGAGAATATTTTCTTTAGCATGAAACCTTTTTCTTGAATTTTATAATAGTGGTCTCATGTAATATTTGTCCTTTGGTAACTCATTAATTTGCATAGTGTTTCATTATGTGTATGTACTAAAGTTTGTTTATCCATTCTTCCATTGATAGACATTTATGGTGTTTCCATCTTTTGTCTATTGTGAATATTTCTGCAATGCATATGGGTGCACATATATCTACTTGTGTCATGGCTCTTATTTCTTGGGGATATATACCAAGTCGAGGAATTGCTGCATCATACTGTTTTGCTATTTCTAGCCTTTTGAGGAAGTACCATACTGTTTCCCACAGT
>NW_006408681.1:7523238-7524510 GCF_000296735.1 Chrysochloris asiatica
ACGCTTCATTCTCCACTCTAGTCCTCCATGGCTATGTCACTGACTCTGGGCCCAACAGTCCCCAGGTCTTGCCACACTGCTGGCCAACCTGGTCTCCACCTGGGTTCACAGGATTCTATTGACCGTTATAGGGCTTAGCTCACAGTTTCATTGCTCTTTTTCTCTCACTTCCCCTTATCGGTGACGAATGTGGTCACCAATCAAAGTGCATGTCTTCTCGTGTATTCCCATTGAGTCTTGGAAGGGGGTTTGCCATGAGGGGACCCGACCACTTGCCTTGATGTCTCCTGGGTGAGCAACTTGCTTGTTCTTGCAGTAATCAGTCAGACTTCCATTATTGTTTTGTATTTTCCCTGTCGGTCTTTCTTTCAAGAAGTATCTTCTCTTTCTTCTAGTTGCTCCAGGCTGGTCTGTTTGTCCTTTGAAGTGGAAATTTCTCACCTCAGAAGATTCTGGGTGAGGTTCAGGATTTCACTTAGAGTCTTATGTATTGCAGAGGCTCTGCAGGAAGCTGCCTTCACTGGGTAGATTGTAGCCCCATTTTAGGTATTCCAATCAGTTATAGGCAGAAGACAGCCTTACAAGCTTTCTATGGTGATATTTCTGGCTATTCCTTTCCCACCCACTCAAGTGTCTATTTTATAATGGTATGCCAAGATAACCAGGATTCAAGAGACAGCCAAGCATCTTAACATTATTTCCCCTCTTTTGCCCATTCCAACCATGTCTCAATCCTTGTATCCAGAGCCCTGTTATTCCAAGGTTGTGTATACATCATTATTTACCTCTGTCCCGCTTAGTCCATGCAAACCTGCCTAATTGTTTTCCCATCCGCCTTGTTCTTCTATTCCCCTTCCCCTTGTGTATTGTCCCTCTCCCTAGCACCCAAAGTATCCTGTGTCTATTCCCTATCCTGTGCTCTGCCTTCCCCTCCCTTCCTTCACCCCACCCCCCACATTCCGGTAACCAGCAAAGAATCCCCAATCCCCCTTTTAGTATGGGTTCTTTTTCTTAGTCTTTTACAATAATGGTCCTATGCAGTATTTCTCCTTTCATGACTCACTAATTTCACTCAATATAATGCCCTCAAGGTTCATCCATGTTATGAGATAGCTTACAGCTTCCTTGTTGTTCTTCAAGGTAGCATAATATTCCATTGTGTGTATGTACCACAGTTCATTTGTCCATTCTTCTGTTGATGAGCACTTAGACTGTCTCTATCTTTTTGCTATTGTAAATAGTGCTGCTATGAACATTGGTGTGCATATATCT
>NW_006408681.1:7532406-7535992 GCF_000296735.1 Chrysochloris asiatica
GTTCCACTAGCTATAAGCCTTCAAACTTTTAAAATATTCCTACCTATGTGGTTTGGTTCAGAGTTTTGGAGCTCTGCCCTGAACCCTTACCTGGTATTCTGTGGTATTGCTAACAGCTAACTACACTGCACATTTACCCTCCCAACCTTTCTTAACGGTTGTGTCACTAGGGCTCCAACTTTTTAGTATGAAAAATCCTTTTATTGCTTAGTGTGTGTATATGTGTGTTTGTGTGAGTGTGGTGGGAGATCATTTATTTAAAAGTGCTTATGTTACTTGTGTTTCAATTGTTTTTTGCTACTTCATACTTTGCCATAGTTTCATCAAGTTGAATTTTCTTTAAAATGTCCTCTTGGAAACATTTCTGTTCATAGCCTGTGAACCAAGTCATCTGATAATTACTGATCGTTTAATAAATGCTCATCCCTGGGCCAGGCATTCTGAAGGCCACAAGAGAAGATCAACCTAGTACCATATTTTACTGAGCTCCTGCTTCATTCCAGGAAAAGTTGCTTATAAGATCTCTGCTCTATCCTCTGACATTCTCTCTTGGTGATGTCTCTGCAGGCAACCACCCACTGAAGTCTGCAAACCTAGATTGCGTCTGTCTGCTCCCAGTAATTAGGGTAGTAGGCCTGATTCAGACCTGCTTGGAAATTACCAGGCTCTCTCACACACATCTTGGCTTCCTCAGGCACTGTGCCTGGGAATTAACCTTCTATTGGTTGACTGACTTGGGGTGCTCTGAGGAAACCTCATGACTGGTGGTGTCAGAGAAGGATAATAATGGCAGGAAGAGAGCCCTCAGGAATTACCTCAGGATGCTGTCAACCTTCTCCAACCCCTGATTCTCAACATCTCAGGGAAGCAATTAACCTTGGAGGGCTGTGGCAGAGTAAGACTACACAGGCTCAGGACCAGGATGCTCAATTAACAAGTAAGTGGGTCAGAGACTATCTCCCTTGCAGAGTTAACTCTATCTGGGAAAATTTGTTGCCAGGGAAGAAACTGACTTCTGCCTTTTCCTGGGAAGTCTATAACCTATGATTTTCTAGAAATTATTCTACAATGGGGAGTTTGGTTTGTAAATGATATTGGCCATGGATGTGATAACAAGGTCTTTATTTTTTTAGAAATGGACTGGACTTTCCATTTGTTTCAAGGAGTTTATTATACAAGGGGGCTTCAAAAAAGTTCATTGTTAAAGTTCCGTTACTTTTATTTACATTTTTCTGTGGGCTTTTTGAAGCTACTTCCTTCCCTGAATTATGTCTCACTTCCTTCCCTGAATTATGAGTTTAGATAGATGAAGTTCCTTTCCAGGGTCTGGTTCTCCAGCCCTGCCACTCACCTGATGGCTGGTTACAGCTCTCAGCAGATCAGGGAGAGCCCAAGCTGTCAGGTGTCAAGTGAAATCTGCGCTCAAGCACCCATGAGCCTGTCAGCCTTCCTCAGTCACACACGAAAGGCAGCAGCAGCAGAAGGAGGAGAAAAAGTGTTCAGAAAATGCATTAGTCTTTTCTTTATCTTGGTGCTGCTTTTGTTACGAGGAGAGAAATACAGAAACATAAAATGTTCATACTTATGCAAAAACTCAAACCTTTCTTAATTGTGTGTGATAAACATATGTTCCAAAGAAGTATTATAACCAACATCAACAAAATGCTTTTATCAATTAATTATTCATTCAGCAAACTTTTGCAGAACTAATAGCATCCAAAATGCCTACAGCGTTAGATATTGAAATATGAAAGTTCATTCCTTATACTCAAGGCTCTCAGAGTCCTTTGGGTAAAGCATAAAGGGAACTTATAATTTTAATCTGATATAATGTGTATTGTGACAGAAGCATTATGCAGTGACACATGAATGTAAAAGAGGGACAAGTAATTCAGATAGCAGGAGGCCAGGTCATTCCAGGCAGAGGGAAGAGCAATGGAATGGAAACGTCTGAGCGAGAATGACCTGTTCAGCTCACCATTGCATACAGGAAGGTGGTAAAAGAGACTGGAAAGGCACATGAGGACAGATCTTTACAAACTATGCCATGCTAAGGAGCATGTGTATATTTTCTGCATTCTCCCCTCACTGAAATTCTGCTTCTCTAGTGTATTAGGTGCCTATTTGATTTATATTTGCCTACGGAACCAGTTAAATAAGTCTATGCATAATAAATACATCTGATTTATGGTATATGATATGCCATAAAAAAATATGTTTGTTTTTTTTTAACAGCAAGTTTTCCTTTTTCTTTACTTTAATAAATGTTTATTTTATGCCATGGCAAGTTTTCTTGTTTAAATTCCAAATAATCAAATGGAGTCATAGAAGAACAAAAAAGAAAATGATGAAGATTTCCTAGCTCCAAACAAATCTCTAAATTGCTACTAACATCCTCTGTTGTTGTTAAGCACTATCCAATCAGTTCTGACTCATAGCCACCCTGTATAGGGTTTCCAAGGAGCAGCTGGTGGGTTTGAGCTGCCAACTTTATGGCTAGTAGTCCTGTACTTATCCGACAGTGCCACACCATGACTCTTGCAATACATTGTAAGTGTACCTGCCTCCCCTTTGCCCCAGTCACGGCAATGCGATGAGAGCTGAGTCAATTGTCTTTTGGTGATTGTATGTGTCCTGGAGTCAGTTCTGATCCATAGAGACCCTGTATAGGTTTTCCAAGGTTTCAATGTTTGCAAAAGCAAAACACTTCATCTTTCTAGCACAGAGTGGCTGGTGGGCTCAAACTGTCAACCTTGTGATTGGCAGTCCAGGCTTATCCTAATTCCCACTTTCCATTGCCTAAAAATCCCTATCTAAATTCCTCCTCAGCCTAGCTCTAGCTAACAAGCAAACATATTTCTATTCTTCTGTTAAGACTGAGTTTAAATATTACGTCTCAAGAATATATATCCAAATAAATTTATTTATGCTTATTTCTTGTAATTCTTCATAATTTTTCATAAATGCCTGTATCTCACTGTTATGAATTACTTTGTCACCTAAAAAATATGTGTTGTAAGTCCTAACCTCTGTATCTATGGTTTTAATTCCATTTAGGTATAGGTTGTCTTTGTTGCAAAGTGAATTAATGTTGGTTGGTGTCCTGGTGTGGAGACCTGGTGCAGCACTGTGGGTTTAATGTGCTGAACTGAAAAGTCAATTTGAACTGCAAGGTCAGTGGTGCAAACTCACCAGCTGCTCCTTGGAAACCCTATATAGGGTCGCTACGAGTTGGAAATGACTCAATGACACTTAACAACTTATCAACAAGTGTCCTGGTGTGGCACTGTAGGATAAGCACTGGACTGAAAGGTCAGTTTGTATTGCAAGGTGAGCAGATCAGACTCACCCACTGCTCCTCAGAAAGCTATACAAGGTTGCTATGAATCAGAACAGAGTTGACAGCATTTAACAGCAACAATAATAATGTATCTTGAGTCAGTCTCTTTAAAGATAGATGCCAAGTCACATTGAGAGTCCTAGGAACCAAGAAACAAACTGAAGAGAAAAGGGCCTTTTCCCAGAACCGAAAGAGAAAGAAACTCCTCAGAACCAACACAGCTGACACCCTAAATTTGGACTTCTA
>NW_006408681.1:7536092-7552996 GCF_000296735.1 Chrysochloris asiatica
GGTCGGCAGTTCAAAACTACCAGCTGTTCCGTGGGAGAAAGATGAGGCTTTCTGCTCCTGTAAAGATTTATAGCCTCAGAAACCCTGTGCAGGGTCGCTATGAGTCAGAACTGACTCCACGGTACTTTACAACAACAACAAGTCTTAAATTGTGGAAAAATAAACGGCTGTTTGTTCACTTGTGACAATTTTGTTACAGCAGCACTAGATAATAACTTAGAAAAAAAACCTAGGGACTCTATTTTTCATCTTAACAACCCCAGCGTTCCTGCATATAGTAAATAAATAAAATATAAAGAAATTGTACTTGGAGGAGTCTAGGTATGATGCTGTAGAATAAGCACTGGACAGAAAACAGCAAGGTTTACAGTTCAAACCCATAAAGTGCTCCTTGGAAACCCTCTACAGGATCACAATGGGTCAGAACTGACCTGACAGTGCTTAACAAAACAACATGGCTGCTTGCAGTGTGAGACATCTCTGATTTTTTCCCACTAAAAGCAGGGAAACAGTGAAAAAAAAAGGTCAACCAGCAAAACAAGAAATGATGTACCTGGAGTGAAAAAACAATAGGATTGAAAATAACAGATTTTCATGATAAATAATTGTCATGGCTTGGTATTTAATTGTCAAGTTGTTGTGGGGAGCTATCGAGTCAGTACTGATACATAGTGATCTATCTATTCACAACAGAGCAAAACACTGCTCAGTCCTGTGCCAGTCTCATGATTTTGTCACACTTGAGCCCGTTGTTGTTACAACTCTGCCAATCCATCTCTTTGGGGGTCATTCTTTTTTTTTTTTTTGCTGATCTTCCACTTTACCAAGCATGCTGTTCCTTTCCAGGGATTGGTCCTTCCTGATAACATGTCCGAAGTATGAGACACAGTTTGGTCATCTTGCATTCACTTTACTTAAATCAAGAGCTTTTAATCTATAAACACAAATACTATTGCTCTAAATAATGTGATCTTGTGTATGAATTCTCAAAATTAAATGATTTCCAACCTACAATATGCTATATTTTATCTTGGAGAGAAAAAATTAAGATATTACAAAGTCAAAAAACTAAAGGAATTATTAATTTTTAAAATCTATATTTCCCTGAAATTTTAAAAGGATCAAATCCTCTCTACTTCATGGTTAGTGAAGACAGGTCATTAACTACATTAGGAATTTAGGGCAGAAATAGCTGTATCCTTCAGGACTTAAAGTTTCAGAAACTCTATACAAGGTCACTATGAGTCCTTATTTTCCATATGTACATTCTGTTTGGTGGAATGTATGTTCATGTCTTTTGCCCATTTTCTAGAGAAATTGTTTGCTTTTTACTGTTGAGTTTTGGTAGTTTTATATATGCATGTTCTAGATACAAGTTCTTTGCTGGACATATGGTTTGCAAATGTTGTAATCTGTAGTTTGTCTTTCCTTCTTTTAATAGAGTCTTTTATTGATCAAAAGATTTCCATTTTTAATGATGTCCAACTTACTAATGTCTACTTTTATGGATCATGCATTTGGTATCATTTAGAAATGTTTTGAACTCAAGATTTGTATTCCTTTAACATATGAGATATAGCGCTATACAGAAACAACTGGCACTAATGACTATAAAATGCTTAGCATAATACCTGGAACAGAATAGATGTTCAATAAGACTGTTTCCTTCTTTATTGAGATAATTGTGATGATTATGTAAAATATATCTATGAAAATAATTCTGCAGATTGTACATTATAACCAAGAAATTATAGTTAGGGAACTCTGACTTTTCACTCCACCCTTAGAAGCAGAATGTAAAATTACTCACATTGCAGGCTATTTCTGAATTGTTTAGCTGGCTAGGAGAATCAGCTTACAAACAATTCAAGTTTATATTGCTGTCTGCATAGCTATAGCTTCAACCATATGAAATTGCGAATATATGAGCAGTTTGACCTTCACAAAAATATCAGTGCATGCATCTCTGATCAACCTAATGTATTTTTATGATTTGTCTGCATATACACTATTTTATATGACTGCACATACATATAGAAATATTAAAAATTACTATAAATAACATCACTTTATTTTTTTGACAAATAGAAGTTAGGCACATGATGACATTGTTTTGTTATACACAGTAATTGATAAAGCAGCTTAGAATAAGTAGTCATATTCTGAGATTTATGTTTCTGCTGTGTTCATTTCTAGAGGAAGAACCACAGCATGGCTAAGAGAGAGACTCAGGCTCAAAACCATTTTTTAAAAACCACTTTGTTCTTGTTTAGTGCTGTCAAGTCGGTTCTGACTCATAACGACCCTGTATCTGGTTTCTGAGGAAAGTCTGGTGGATTTGAGCTGCACTGTCCAGTGCTTATCTGGCACTAACACTTCATCTGTAAAATGAGGAAATTAAAAGTGCCCCACTCCTGGTGATGTAAAGATTACCTAAGTTCATATATGTAATCACTTGAAGAAACATTTAACACATAATACATACGTAGTAAAATTTAGCTATTATAAACAGTTAATATTATTTGAAGTCTGTACTTAATGGCACAGGAAAACACTGGACTTCTAACCACAAGGTTAACAGTTCAAATCCACCAGCCACTCCTCAGAGACTCCTACACAGGGTCTCTATGAGTCAGAACTGACTCCATGGCTCTTAACAACAGCATACCAACAATATACTAAAAGGACTTGATATATTTACTGAAGAAAATCAAAGACTACAGTCTTCAATATAGATTACTACTCAGTGTAAAAAAGATTAATGTCTTCACAATTGGGCCAATAAATGGCATCATGGTGAAATGGGAAAAGATTGAAGTTGTCAAAAGCTTCATTTTGCTTGGGTCCACAATCAACACTCATGGCAGCAGATTCAAGGAATCAAATGATGTATTACATTAAGCAAATCTGAGCAAAGTTGTCAGTTTGAGGACTAAGGTACACCTGACATGGGTCATGGTATTTTCAGTCACTTCATATGTATGTGAAAGTGGGACAATGACTAAGGAAGAACACTGAAGAATTGATGCATTTGAATTATAGAGTTGGTGAAGAATACTGAAAGAACCATGGACTGCCAGAACAACAAATCTATCTTGGAGGAAGTACATTCAGAATGCTCCTTAGAAGCAAGAATAGCAAGACTTCATCTCTCAGACTGTAAGCATGATATCAGGTCATCATATTTGGAAAAAGAGAGGGACATCAAAAAAGGAGAATACCTCCAACAAGATGGATTGACACAGTGGCAGCAACAATGGACTGAAATGTAACAACTATTATGAGGATGGCATTAGGCCAGGCAGCGCTTTGATCTGATGTGCACAGGGCCGTTATAAGTCAGAATCAACAAGACAGTACTTAACAGCAACAACAACACTTACAGATACCTGCTTTTAGCTGAGCTATTGCTTCCAGTGACCTTATAGACAGTCTTAGAATACTTATAGACAGATTTGCTGTTCAACCCATCACTTCATTTATGTAAATTTTGCATATCATGGGCACAGTTGGCCAAACACAAGTAATCTGATGATCCTTGTTAGTAGCTTTAGTTAGAGGCCTTTTTAGGCTAAAATGGATATGCAGATAATTTGCTTCTGCTGTCTTTTATTTATTCTATTTACTTGTGGAATATCAACCATGAGTCAAGTGCTATACCAGGGTTGGGTATACAGTGGTGAAACATCTTTATATACACATACTTTTTTTCCAATTTCACCAGCCTCTTTATGAATATGATGAAATCCATAGGTGTCCTCCATAGAAAAATTGTACAAAAAACTAGCAAAATGCACACATGTACAAAATATGTGAGTGAAGAAGTATTCATGAACAATGGTTAAGAATTCTGCTCAAATCCCAACGTATCCATGGCTACCTGGCCTTCCCTTTTTCTTGTCCATGATTGTCTATAGTATCCTCATGGCCTGCAACGTTTACCTTTGTTTGTTCACCTACCAAACATCTGCGCACACTTTGAATCCTAAAATTTGCCTTATCTGTAAATCTTTTTTCTGATTTTCAATAAACCTTTCAGAGTTTCATCTCCCAAGTTCCTGCTCATTCATAGTAGACTTTATCTGTTTGTAACTGTTAGATTGCAAATCTATTTAAACCATGAAACCGGATTCTTTGAAGGTAGCAACTAAATATTTTGATGCCTGATTCATCATGATCTAGACTAGTCCCTGGCATGTCTTGAATGAGTTTTATAAACATATAGAAAAAAATGGTATCTGGAAGAGGTTAGGTGAGTTACTCAAGAGATCAGGTGAGTTACTCAAGCAAGTCAGTGGCAATGCAGAACAAGAACTTTGGTGTCTTTGCTTAGTTTAAGTCTTTTGTCATATCTTTTGTATCTAGGCACATTTAGGAATGGAAATATTTTTACAACAGCAAATGGTGGTATGGCAGTAAAGGTGTTGAAGTATGCATCCTGAGGACTTGAAAAGGAGAAGTGCTCCCCCTTGTGGAATCTCTCAGAGGTGGCGATGAAAATGATCCTGGAATCAAGAAGGGCCTGTTAAGAAGCAACGTGAAGCTGTGAATCTGACCTGAGTAACTGTGTCCCTTCGTAACTGTGTCCCTTCAATATATGTTCACCCAGAAGGAAGCTTACAAGAAAATGTTTCCTTTGACTATAAGCAAAAAAAAATAAATAAAAAAATAAAATCATATCAAATTTTCATTAGATTTCATAGACATCTGAGATAGATATTCACCTATGATTATTTTACATTACAACCTTATTGAAGCAGATTTTCTTAATCTAATGTTATAGAAGAAAAATTGAAGTTCAGAAACTACATAAAGTTATCCCAAGAGTGCACAGCCTGGGACACTGGTCTTTGAGGATTTCTATGTAGGACACATTTCCACCACATTCGACTGATTGTTTAGGTAGTTAATTTTGATTAGCTGCAAAATGAGCTAGCCATCCTTACTGAGGAAATTATGTTAGTTAACAAATAGACAAAAGCAGCTAGCTCTTGGCTGACAGCTCAGCTGCAGAAATCAGAGTTGCATTTTCCTACACAGAAACACCAAATTGACAAAACATCATATAAAAAGAAAGGTGAAGGAGGAGATGTACAAAGATTCCTCTCCTTGATCCAAGTAGCTAGCAATGGTCCTAATACTGTATCTGGAATGGATTATGGGAAGAGAGGATCTAAGCTTCAGGATGCCTCACACACAGGCTCCAAAGCCCAATCTGAAACAGGTGTCTTCTCTAAGACTCAAGGCAATCTTTTAACCCAAACAGCAGTCTGGGATCCTGCAGAAATCCAAGAGGGAGCTTTTCCTGGAAGAAGCACTATTGCCTAGCATTGACTCATGCTTTCATAATCTACTTGCTCCTTTTTCTTGAGACTTTTCCCTCTTGATAGATCTAATAAACACCCAAATCATCACAAGAAATGATTAACCAATTTCACTGCCCTGAACCCACGTTGTTGTTGTTGTTAAGTGCCGCTGAGTCAGTTTTGACTCATAGTGACCCTGTATAGAGTTTCCAAGGCACGACTGGTGAGTTTGAACCATTAACCTGTGATTCAAATCAATCTTGTGGTCCGGTACTTATCCTATAGTGCTTCACCATGCAAGGCAATAATAAAAATAATAGTTAGCATCTATTGATCTCTCCTTATGATACATGTTTTGCCAATATTATTACCTCATTTAATCTTGATAGAAACCTACCAACTATATTTTATTCACTAAAAGAAGCTTAGAGAGTATAACCGACTTGGCCATGTCACATTGAGCAGTTGGTTGAGCCTGAGAATGACAGTAAACCACCTGACCCCTTACTACATTGCCTGGAAGACTGGATTTAGTAGATGACACTCCTGACTTTTCTGTGGAACAAGTTCCTGCCCATAGGATTGCTTAGTTTGCTCAGTTAAACTGGAATCAGAGAAGGGAGACAAAAGTTGAAGTTTTACCTTCCCCACGGCATACAGCTTATGGGATGGTTGAAGAATAGCCCATGATCTAGCCAGCTATGCGTTTCTTAGAAAGAGTAGCAACTGTAATTCCTAGCAAGATTTAACATTGAAGGCAGATTTTTTTAAACTGACAAAATACATTAAAAAAAAATATAGGCAACTAAGCTGTAGCTTGGTATTTTAACCTATTATTTTAATTACAGATTTGCTTGTCAGTTTCACTTTGGGTAATCCTTGGATGCTCTCTTCACAACTTTCCAAAGGCCACCACATCTGTCTTTTTTTTCTATTGTTGTTGTTGTTATTAAGTGTTGTCGAGTCGGCTCCGACCCATAGCGACCCTATAGGGTTTCCGAGGCTGTAAATCTTTATGGGAGCAGAAAGCCATATCTTTCTCCCGCAGATCCACTGGTAGTTTCGAACTGCTGACCTTGAGGTTAGTAGCCTGACTTGTAACCACTACACTACCAGAGCTCCTTATGTTGTTGTTGTTATGTGCCGTGGAGTCGGTTCCGACTCATAGCGACCGTATAGAGGGTTTCCAAGGCTGTAAATCTTCATGGGAGCAGAAAACCTTATCTTTTTTTCCCGGAACAGCTGGAAGTTTCGAACTGCTGAGCGTGAAATTAGCAGCCCGATTCATAACCACCACACTACCAGAGCTCCTTATGGAAGCTCTAAAATCCTTACTGCTGAGTTCTAGCTCTAGTAATATTTTCAGTATTGGCCCTGAGAGTCGTACCTCTGGTGTCTGGGTCCTTGCTAGGCCTACCTGGTGTCTGGCCCCTTGATGAATAGAATAGGCTTCAACTTATACTAAGCAAGCTCACAACCTCACTGTCCATACTACATATGTGGCAAGATCCAGCTAAAAGGAAAAGGACCGGGGAGGGAAGACAGGGAGTCTCTCTAAGCAATATAGTTGTCAGGATAGAAAGGAAGCTTTGTGTAGGAGAGGTTGGGGAGTGGGTTGGCCATACTAACAACAAAAGAGTTTCTTACAACCAGAGTGTGAAAGTTGTGAAGAGAGTGGCGTATAGGCTTTGAAGTCAAACAGGTTTGTCTTCCAGTCTCAACTCTGCCACTTCTTAAATATATGAACTTGAGGTCATTTAACTAACAAGAACTTCATATTCTGGCCTCTTAAATTAGGATAATAACAACTAATTAATAGCAGAGTGCCTGGATTGTGCAAACAATAAAGCACTTGACCAATAACTAAAAGTTTGGCAGTTTGAATTCAACCAGAGGCTTTTTGAAAGACAGACCTGGTGATCTGTTTCTAAAAGTTCATAGGCAAGAAAACCCTATGGAGCAGGTTTACTCTAAGTAGAACTATTGTACTCTCCATGAGTCAGAATTCACCTGACAGCAACTGACAACAAGTTGTTGTTGTTGTTATTAGGTGCCATTTAGTGGATACTAACTCATAGTGACCCTATCTATGCACAACAGAACGAAACTGAGCCTCAGTTTTCTCTGGAACATGGAGTTGATGCTACCTACTGCCTTGACTGGAGTTCTGCAAGGTCGGCCGGCAGTTCAAGCTCACCAGCTGCTCCTTGGAAACCCTATACAGGGTCACTATGGGTTGAAACTGACTGAATGGCACTTTGCAACAACAACTGCTTTGGCTAATAAGAAATAAGACAGCATATACAAGAAGCTACTATGGGACCTGGCATTAAAAAACCCAAACCCATTGCTGTGGACTTGATTCCAACTCTTAGAGAGCCTAAAAATTCCTTTATTTTTCCTACTAGACTATTTGATACTGGAGAGCAAGAAGGGAAGGAATGAATGTCGTCAGATGGGTACTTGTCTTCTCCCTCCCACTGAACAATAATGGAACAGTTCAAACGTACCAGCCACTCCTTGGAGACCCTATACAGGGTCACTATGAGTCAGAACTGACTGGACAGTACCTAAGAACAACTACTACTACCTTCACCATTTGTAACTTCTGCCTGTCTTTACTACGGCTACTGCTATTGTTGTATTATTTATTGAGCAGTGACTATGTATCAATATGTACCAGGTAACGGGTAATGCACTTTACTTTCATTATTGATTTTAATCTCAGTGAGTCTACTTTCTATCAAGTCTTTATTGCGTGGCCCTGAAAATGGCTATTTCATTCCAGCTCAAGGTTTTTGCAGGGCAGGGACACCATATGAGGCCCTATTAGTAAACCATATGCTTCAGTGGCTCCTGGAGAATAGAACTCAGTCTCTGCATCATTTTATCATCTCAAGGATTCATCATCTAGTCATGAATTTCTCTGACTAGTTTCCTAGCTCACCATCCTAACTGTGATGGGCTCTTTTCTTATTGTTTCACTGCAGCATTTTGCAGGCAAACATAAATCTCCGAACTGTCAGATTTTGAAACAGGTAGGAACAAAATCGTGACATTGCTTTTCACGCTGTTAGTCATTCTCAAGCAGTTCTTTTCTTTTTGTTCCAGTCATTCTAAATGCCAGAAATCTACAGAAATAAAAAAGCAATCATGAAGCTACATCTTTGGATGTTATTAGTAGAAAATAAAACAATACTTGCTTTTTTGTGCTTTTTTTTTTTTCTTTGCTTCCATTGAATATATGCTCTCTCTAAACAAAGGAAATTGATGAAATTATAACAAATGCAGTAGACTTCCATCAGTTCTCTTTAGATTGCTAAGCAAAGATCCTTGAGATCAAGGTTGTTATTTCTTTGTTCCAACTTTCTATCCATTCTCCTAATTGATATTCTCTAAAGTTCTTGAGATTAGATAACTAGTTAAGGTTCCCTTTTGGATTATTTTTGGTATTCCATTAAAATTGATTCTATACAGCCTTCTGTGGTATGTGAATTCTCCAGTATTAGTGGACTTGTTTTCTGGGGCAACCACCTTATTTTGCAAGTCAGGAAACAGGCCCTGATAATTTGGTAATGTGTGTGTTTTGGAAGTTCAGAGAAGATCTTCTATGTAACACAGTATTTATTTACTTCTCTGTGCACTTGGATGTTTGAAATTATTTTTAGTTTGTAAAGATTGAGCAAGAAATTCCCCTTTAAGTTTTGTATTCTTTAAAAAAAAAAATGGTGCTTTGATTATTTAAAACTTTTTATTGTATGTTGAATGAAGGTTTACAGACAAGACCATCAGTTTTACATTAAAAAAAAAAAAAATCATACAATTGGTTTCATCTCAATTCTTGCAGCCCCTCCATGAAAAAAGAGTTGTCCCACTTCGTCCCAGTGGTTGACCATTTACAAATTTAAACTTTCAAACTTTTAATATGTTTGTGGAACATAAATATATGGATAGCACAGTAGCTCCATATGATAAGCACTGGACTGTGAACCACAAGGTACCAGCTTCTCCATAAGAGAAAGATGAGGCTTTCTGCTTCTTCAAATATTTAAACCCTCAGAAACCCTATACAGGGTGACTGTGAGTCAAAACCAACTCAGTGGCACTTAACAACAACTCTGGTAGCGTAGTGGTTACGAATCGGGCTGTGAACCGCAAGGTCAGCAGTTCGAAACTACCAGCGGTTCCACGGGAGAAAGATGAGGCGTTCTGCTCCCGTAAAGATTTACAGCCTCGGAAACCCTGTGCAGGGTCGCTATGAGTCGGAACCGACTCCACGGCACTTAACAACAACAACAACAATACATACATATATATGTATATATATATTATGAGTTGGAACCGACTCCACGCTACTTAACAACAACAATATCTTTGTTGTAGAGGGTCCGTTCAGCTTTTCTGCCTAGTTCACCATCTTGCCACTGTTGTTGAACTATTCCGCCTTTGAGTTTTAAAATATGGGATTCCTCCAATAGTGTATTGTTGTGGTTGGTAAGTACCATTGAGTACTTATCATTGATTCAGACTCATAGCAAGGCTGTATAATGTTTCCAAGGAGCGGCAGATAAGTTTGAACCACTAACCTTGTGGTTCTAACCAACCTTGCAGTCCAGTGCTTTATACCAAAGCACCGCACTAGTGTATTAGAGCAACACTCATAATATTCTACTCAGCCTGCTTCTTCCAACACCCACTGGTGCATTGAAAAAGAACACTGAAGCAGAGAAGTTCAATTGAATACAATGCAGAATCTAGAACCTTTTTGCTGTCTTACCAGGATGGTCAAATCTGTACTGAAGGAAGAAGTTTCAGTTGCAATGAAGGCATTGCAAAGAACAAGTCTAAAGGAATTGATGGAATACAAATTGAAATCCTTCAACAAATTGACAAAGCATGAGTACTCACCCATCTATGCAAAGAAATTTGAAAGACAACTAACTAGAAGAGATCCATATTTGTGCCCATTCCAAAGAGAGGTGACCCAACGGAATGCGGAAATCATCAGACACTATCACTAATATCCCATGCAAGCAAAACATTGCTAAAGATAATTTTTAAAAAGCTGCACCATACATTGACAGAGAACTTCAAAAAGTTCAAGCCGGATTCTGAAGAGGATGTGGAACAAGGACTATCATTGCTGACATCAGATGGATCTTGGCTGAAAGCAAAGAATAGCAGAAAAATGTTTATCTGTGCTTTACTGACTATGCAAAGGCTTTCGATTGTGTGGATCATGACAAAATATGGACAGTATTGGGGAGAATGGGTATTCTGGGTCACTTAATTGTACTCATGAGGAACCTGTACATAGAACAAGAGGCAGTTGTTCAAACAGAACAAGGGAACACTGGATGGTTTGGAATTAGGAAAAGTGTGCGACAGAGTTATATTCTTTCACCACAATTATTAAATTTATATGCAGAGCAAATAATCCAAGAAGCTGGATTATATGAAGAAAAATGTAGCTTCAGGATTGGAGGAAGACTCACTAACAACCTGAGATATGCAGATGATACAACCTTGCTTGCTGAAAGCAAAGGGGACTTTAAATACTTACTATGAAGATCAGAGACCACAGCCATCAGTATGGGTTGCACCTCAATGTAAAGAAAACAAAAGTCCTCACAACTGGATCAAAAAATAACATCCAGATAAATGGAAAAAGATTGAAAGGCTTCATTTTGCTCAGATCAACCATCAACACTCAAGGAAACAACAGTCAAGAAATCAAATGACGCACTACATTAGGCAAATCTGCTACACAAGACCTTTTTAAAGTGCTGAATAGCAAAGATGTGAGTTTGAGGACTAAGGTGTGCCTGGCCCAAGCCACCATATTTTTAATAACCTCATATGCATTGAAAAGTTGAACAGTGAATAAGGAAAGCTGAGTAAAATGGGTGCATTTGAACTATGGTGTTGGATGAGAATACTAAAAGTACCATAGATTCCCCAAAGAACAAACAGATCTGTGTTGGAGAAGTACAGCCAGAACGCTGCCTGGAAGTTACAATGACCAGACTTTGTCTCTCAGACTTCGAATGTATTGTCAGAAGGAACCAGTTCCTGGAGAAGGATATCATTTTTGGTGAAGTGGAGAGTCAGAGAAAAAGAGGAAGACCCCCCAATGACATGGATTGGTACAGTGGCAGCAGCAATGGGCTCAAATGTAGCAACAATATTGACATTGGCCCAGGACGAGGCAGTGTTTCATTCTGTTGTGCATTGGGTCGCTATGAGTTTACCAACGCGATGGAACCCAGCAGCAAAAATAACATCTGGAATGTGGGGTGTACTATGTATGCAATTCCTGTGTCATGGATGATTCATTTTAAGGTCCAGATTACTTTCAGGAGATTGCTAATTATGTCTCCAATCAGAAGCTTTGGAATAGGCTGCCAGATATGTTAGCTATCCATGTTTAAAAACATTTTTAACAGAAACTTTATTAGGAGAGATAACCTAGTAAAATTCCAGACCCCTTACCATGCTTAGTTCCTACCACTTTTCTCCCTATTTGATACCAACAGTCTTCTGCTCGTCCTTTGCTCTTGCCGTCAGGTATAATAGGTTCTCCTAATTCTGATCTCATCTCCAGACAGGCGTGCTAAAAGGTGTTCTTTCAAGGAACTGAATAATAGGATGGCTCTTTATGTACTTGCTCCAAAAAGACTGAGAAGCTCTAATGGTGGCCAGGCGATCCTCAGCTTCACATACCTGTAGGTACAAGTCTAAAGGTTTCTCCTTATCTTCTTGGTGATCAGTAGAAAATGCTGATGGGGTCCAGAGAGGGAAAGTCAGTTGACTAGGATCACAACTTGTGCTAAGGGCAGTGTTGGGAATCTGCTGAAACCAAGACCAGTGCAATTTCATCTCTCTGGTGAATGTTCCACTTAGTGGAGATGCTTTAGGGAAGGAAGAGTGAGGAAAGGACTGGAAGAGTATGCCCTGAGGCATTTTTATCTGGACTAGCCTGATGTCACACAAAGAGACAAGGTATCAAAGTTATGTCTGTTACTCAAGCAGTAGTGTTTCTCAGGAAAAATAATAGCTTATAGTTGGACAAGACTAGATATTAATTCCAGATATACCAGTCCCTGCTATCTGACATCGATAAAAATTGCAGAACCTCTTTAAGCCTTGGAGTCTTCATCTGTACATAAGAAATATAATATTTACACTATGGGGAAATCTTGAAGGACTAGGCTACATAATATATGTAACATACATAGAAAGGCACCTAATAGACACTGATAACAATGTTAATTATCAATATGAAGACCATTACTTGTCCATTCTCATCCTTACTTGCTCTTCTTAATTGTACAGAAATCCTGCCATTTCTGTCATCTTTTTGAGATGTTTAATAAAGATTAGTTATTAAGCGTAAGATTTTGAATCAGATAAAGTAGGGTTTGAATTTAGACAATAGCACTTATTCATTATCTACATTCCTTTATGCAAGTCAATCCACCTCTGTTGGTTCTGGTTTTTTTTACTCTATAAGATGGGAATGATGATACAATTCTGATAGAGATGAGTTAGTTTTAACGATTATATTATATTAAATGAGACTATAAATTTTAATGAGAGCAGGGACTCTATTGTACAACACGCCATTCTTAGCATTTGGTAATGTGCCTAGCACATAATTGTTGTTGTTGTTGTTAAATGCATTGAGTCGATTCTGACCCATAGCGACCCTGTATAGGGGTGTCAAGGAGCAGCTGTTAAGCTTGAACCACCGACCTTGCAGTTCAAATGACTTTGCAGTCTGACACATTAGCCCACAGCACCTCACCAGCACATAATTAGTATTCAATAAATAGTTGTTATATGAAAAAGTAATGATTTATGCAAGCATTGAATATAATTTCTTGCACATACTAAGGGGGCTATATATATATGGATATATATATACCCAGTTAAGATATATAAAAGAAACAGAATTTCAGGACCATTTAATACTTGGAACTCAATAGGTATTAGTTTGGAGTAGACTATCAGACCACCCTGGTGTCTCCTTGAGTGGATTTGGCAACTTTATTCTTAATGAATGAACACCAGGAAGATACAAGCATGTCTCATTTCCTTTCTTGTATAACTTTTGAATGTTTTCCCCTACAATTGATAATACCAAAATTGTTTTGTTCATTGGGATGTTTTGAACTCAATATAATTATAAAGATTTTTCTTTACTAGTTATCGTATTATCAAACTTATGAAGTTACTTTTTCTGTAGAAATCTATCCTAAATTGTCTGCATTAATGCCTTCTATACGAAGTTCTGTTGTGGCTTTTATTTGGATTTATTCTTTGATTTGGAGGCTTTATTTTAAAATTTTATTTAGTCTTAGGGCATATTCATTATTATAAGGTATAGCGATTACTCCTAAGGTGGAGTCTTTCTGAGATCTCAACTGAATGATGAAAGCACTCAGCATGGCTTCTTCACTGTAGGCTGGATTAGTACCAGCATCTTCCAGCATTTCATGACGTATGGCATTTCTACTTAGGTCTCAGCCCTGTATCACTTCCTCTCTTCTGTGACTCACAGTCTTACTCTTCACATGTGCAGTCAGCCTTAGATAAGTTACTGGGGGAAGAATCACACAGACTTCTGGGTATGTTCCACTCTGCAGCTTCCTTCCTCTGCCAAGTTAATTCACAAATTCTAACCATTTCAGCAGCCCTTTCTTTCCATCTCTGCTTCTGGAGCTCAGTCAGCATGCCATACTTTTGGTGGGCTCTCAGCACCAACATCAGGAGAGGAACTCCAGACAGCTCTAGGCAAATGTGTGACTCTCCTATGATTCTATTGTTCAAAGATCACAGCACTGAATTACTGGTAGCCTAATATCTGAAAATATTTGCTCATAAGTTTTGTGTAGTTTCAGAGTTGTCTAAAGCAGGAGGGCAAATCTAGTACAGTTACTTTTTCACGGTCAGAAACTGGAGTACTAAAGCTCTTTTTTTTCTCTGGTAATTATTATATTACCCTGTTCTTTAATGGATGGAGCAACTTCTCTGGTTTTTGTTGCCTTTAAAAAAACAACTCTTTTCACTGTAAATTGAGTGAAGGTTTACAGAAGAGAACATCAGTTTTACACTGAACAACCCAATAACTACAATCCCCTCCAGGCAAGAGCAGTTATCCCACTTCCTCCCTCCTGTGGTTCCTGTTTCCATTCCACCCTCCTCCCCAACCCTTCTCAACATTATCCTTAAGTACATGCTGCCCTTTTGATCCAGAATGAATTGACGGCTCCATGATTAACATGCTGGTGTTATTGGCCCTGCTATATCGGGTTAATGCGCCAGACTGCAAAGCCATTTGAACTTCAAGATCTGTGGTTCAAGCTCACCAACTGCTCCTTGGAAACCCTATACAGGGTCGCTATGTGTCAAAACTGACTCGATGGCACTTAACAACAACAACAATATACCTATCTAAGGAGCTCTGGAAGGAACTCTGGTAGCATAGTGGTTGCGAATCGGGCTGCAAACCACAAGGTCAGCAGTTCGAAACTACCAGCCGTTCCATGGGAGAAAGATGAAGCTTTCTGCTCCCATGAAGATTTACAGCCTTGGAAACCCTGTACAGGGTCGCTATGAGTTGGAACCAACTCCACAGCACTTAACAACCACCACTACCACCATATACCTATCTGCTTCTTGGCTGAAAATTGGGTCACAAGGATGAGTTCCATTGCAGACTTGAAGAGTAGTATCGGGTTCTTCCTGTCTTGTTCTTACCAACCAGTAAGCCTGGTCTTTTAAAATATATAATTTTCAGTTTTGTTCGATATATTCTGCCACTCTATCTGGGACCATCTAATGTGATCCCTTTCAGAGCAGCTGGTCGTGGTAGCTGACACCATCTAGTTCTGGTTTCAGAGTTGTGGTGACTGATGCGCCGCTGTACTATCAGTCCATTGTACTAGTTGATTCCAAGCATCTCAAATTTCATCACTCTTCTTTCTTCTGCATGTAGAGAGATCAATAGTTGCACCTTACATGGCTGCTCTTGAGCTTTTAAGATCTCAGATGCTACTCACTAAGTGGGATGTAGAACACTATCTTTGTGAACTGTTATGCCAATTAACCTTGATGTCTCTTGAGACTATAGTTCTGAGCCCCCAGGCCCAGGAACTCATTGCCTTGAATATTTGATAATATCTAAAAACTTTTCATCATTTTGCCCCCTGAATGCTCCATCACAATCATTGATGTATTTACAGCAAAGAGAAATATCCATGTATAAGCATTCTCTTTTAAACACTTATATATTTGTGTGTCTACACCCACTCTCCCTCCCATACCTGCTCAGTCTGTGTATTTGTCCATGTATCAACTCACATTGCTCTTCCAGGTTTGTGTTTATAACACCATTTACCTCTATTCATTTTAACCCTTGCATACCTCCCTGTGTCTTCACTTGTCTTCATCATTCTTCTGCCAACATACCTCTTCTTGTGTATTGCCCACCCTGTCACCCAAGCTAACATGTGTCTACTCCCTAGCTAGTGAACTGCTCTCCCTTTCTTCCCACCCCTGGCAATCATCAAAGAATATTCCTTTTAGCATGAAAACTTTTCTTGAGTTTTTAAAATAGTTGTTGTTTTTGCTTAAAGTGTTGCCGAGTCATTGTAACCATGTATAGGGCTTGCAAGGATCAGCTGGTGAGTTTGAACCACCGATCTTGTGGTTCAAACCAACGTGGCATTCCAGTGTTTTATCCCACAGCACCACACCATACAATATTTGTCTTTTGTAACTAATTTCATTCAGCATAATGTCCTCCAGGTTCATACATATTATGAGGTATTTCACAGGTTCTTTGTTATTCTTCAGTGCTGCATAATATTCCATTATATGTATATACCAAGGTTTGTTTATTCATTTTTCCATTGATGGACATTTAGACTGCATCCATCGTTTGCTATTGTGAATAGTACTGTGATGGACATTGGGGTACATATATCTAGTCATGACATGGCTCTTACTTCTTGTGGATATGTACCAAGTAGAGGAATTCCTGGGTCATATGGTATTTCAATTATCAACTTTTTGAGGAAGTGACATAATGTTTTCCATGGTGATTGTACCATTTTACAGTCCCTTCAGCAATGAAGGAGGGTCCCAGTCTCTACACACCCTTATCAGTATTTGTAGTTTTCTGGGTTTATTTTTGAACTTTGCTATCCATGCTATGGTGAGATGAAGTCTCATTATTGTTTTGATTTGCATCGCTAATGGCTAATTGGAGTCCTGGTGCGGCACTATAGGATAAACGCTTGACTGCAATGTTGGTTTGAACAAAACATCAGCTGTTCAAATCTACCAGCTGCTTCTCTAAAACCCTAAACAGGTTCACTATGGGTCAGAACCTACTCAATGACACTTAACAACAGCAAATAGTTAATTCTCAAGAACATTTCTTCATATGTTTGTTGGATGTCTGAGTGAATTCTTTTATAAAGTGTCCGATCATGTCCTCTTTTTATTTTTTAATTGAGTTGTTTTGTTGGTTTGATTGTAAAGATGCTGCTGTTTTCTACAAATTTTAGAAATTAATCCTTTGTCTGATAT
>NW_006408681.1:7553813-7562811 GCF_000296735.1 Chrysochloris asiatica
TAGTTCTTTTGTTTCTCTGGTTAGATTTATAACTAAGTACTTCACCTTTGGGTGACAATTGTAAATGACATTATTTTCCTAGTTTCCTTTTCATAGCTATCTTTATTAATACACAGGAATTCATCAAATTTTTTTGCATATTG
Source organism: Chrysochloris asiatica (assembly GCF_000296735.1). NCBI lineage: Eukaryota > Metazoa > Chordata > Mammalia > Afrosoricida > Chrysochloridae > Chrysochloris > Chrysochloris asiatica. Next base: position 7,553,957 of record NW_006408681.1, read on the forward strand.
ATCTTGCACTATGCCACTCTCATCTCCCAATGAGTTCTAATAGTTTTCTTGATGAATTTTTGGAATTTTCTATGTATAGGATCATATCATCTGCAAATAGAGATAGTTCTACTTCTTCTTTGCTAATTTGGATGCCTTTTATTTCCCTTTCTTGCCTTATAGCTCTGGTGAAAATTTCCACACAATTTTGTATAAGAATATTGACAAAATGCATCATTGTCTAGTTCTCATGCTCAAAGAGAATGCTTTCAGCTTCTCTCAATTGAGAGGAATGTTGGCTATTGGATTTGTATGTTGTTGTTGTTGAGTACCGTGGAGTCGGTTCTGACCCATAGTAACCCTGCACAGGGTTTCCGAGGCTGCAAATCTTTGCGGGAGCAGAATGCCTCATTTTTCTCCCACAGAACCACTGGTAGTTTCAAACTGCTGACCTTGAGGTTGACAGCCCGACTCATAACCACTATGCTACTTTAATTATGTTGAGGAATTTCCCTTATATTTCTATTTTGTCAAACGCCTTTTATGCATCAATGAATATGATCATATGTTTCTTTTCTGTTGTTTTATTTCTGTGTAGGATTACATTGTTTGTTTTTCTAATACTGAACCATCCTTGTATCCCTGGTATGAACCCCATTTGTCATCAAGCATTTTTTTATATATATGATGCTGAATTCTATTGGCTAAGATTTTGTTGATTTTTTTTACATCCATGTTCATGAGAGATATTGGTCTATAATTTTCTTTTTTAATGATGCCTGTGTCTGATTTTGGTATGATGGTTATGCTCAATTCATAAAATGTATTTGGAGTTTCCCATTCTTTTGTATGTTTCTGGAACAGTTTGAGTAGAATTGGAGTCAATTCTTCTCTGAATTTTTGGTAGAATTCACCAGTAAAGGTATCTAGGCCCAGCCGTTGTTTGGAGAGAGTTTTCAAAAAAACTTATCAATTACTTTTTTGTTACGGGTCTTGTTCCAGTTTCCTATTTGATTCTGTATTAGATTCAGTAGGTTTTGTCTAAAAATTTAGCCATTTCTTCTAGATTTTCAAATTTTTTGGAGTACAAGTCTTCATAATATTCTGCTATTATCCTTTTTTTTCCTGTGGTTTTTGTTGTTAACTTCACTCATGTTGTTTCTTCAGTGTGTTATTTGCATCATCTCCTTTTCTTTTGTTATATTTGCCAATGGTTTGCCAATTTTATTAATCCTTCCGAAGAACCAACCTCATATCTTGTTAATTCTCTCTTATATTTTGTTTGCTTTCTATTTCATTTATTTCTGCATTAATCTTTATAATTTCTTTATTGCTTGTGGCTATAGGCTTACATTGCTGATCTTTTCATAATTATTGAAGATGCTGCATTAATGTGTTGATCTTCAGTCTTGGTTCTTTCTTCTGTTGTGGTGTGCGTATTTATTTCTATGCATTGCCTTCAAAACACTGCTTTTTCTGTGTCCCAAAGATTTTGGTATGTTAAGTTTTTGTTTTAATTTAACTTAAGGATTTTTTTATTTGTTCTATTACCTAGTAGCATTTAAGCAGGGTGCTATTCATATTTCATATATTTGATTATTTTCCTATAGTTGATTTCTAATTTTATAACATTGTGATCTGAAAAGATGCTTTGTAGTATTTCACTGTTTTTAAATTTATTGAGGCTTGATTTGTAGCCTAACATATAGTCTATTCTGAATAATGTTCCATGGGCATAGGCAAAGAATGTGTATTTTACTGCAGTTCAGTTGAGTGCTCTGTATAAGTTTATAAGGTTGCATTAGTTGATTGTGTTGTTTTACTCATCTGTATCTTGGTTGATTTTCTTTCTAGTTGTCTATCCTTCATCAAAAGTGGTATATTAAAATCACCTATTATTATTGTAGAGTTGTGTATTTCTTTATTCAATTCTATTAGAGTTTGAATTATGTGCAAGGGTGAGTCAAAATTATCTTCACTTCAATTATATTAAAATGCCCCACCACATCCATGGCTGATTACAACATTGAGTGTGCATCTGAAATGGTTCTGTTTAATAGATGAGTAACAGTGAATTATGTGGCAAATCATTTTCAAATCAACCATGACTCTGTCTATGAAATAATCCACAACAGACTTGGGTTTGGAAAAGTTTGTGCAAGATGGATACCAAAACAACTCACAGAAGAGCATAGACAGAAGTGTTTAGACATCTGCAAACAAAATTTTGACTGATTCTCAAATGAAAGTAAAAGTTTCTTTAAAAAAAAATGTTACTGGTGATGAGACAAGGATTCAGGACTATGAGCCTGAGAGTAAATGGCAGAGTGTGGAGTGGAAATATCCTCAATCGCCAATCAAGAAAAAGTTCCAAAGTCATCCATATGCTGGAAAATTGATGCATACAGTTTTCTGGGATTCTCAAGGACCAGTATAGTAACACTATAAGTTAAAACATACAATTTATCGACAATGCTTATTAAAGTGAGGTGCTCAATGAAAAGCTGAAGCCTAAACTTCAGATTAAATGCAGAGGACTGATATCCAAGTGCATTATGATTTTACATATCAATGCACGTCTGCACAACTCTCCTCACACTGTTGACACTCTGAAAAAACTTTGTTTTGAGGTGTTAAAATATCCTCACTATAGTCCTGATCTTGCTCCATTGGACTTCCACTTGTTTGGTACCCTGAAAACAGCCCTCTAGGATGAAGATTCACCTCTGATGAAGAAGTGAAAACATTGGTGCATTCATGGCTCACAGTTTAGCCTAAAACAGTTTTTAACAAGGAATACAAAAGCTTGTATTTTAGGTTTCTTCTTATGTCAGCTTTACCTGGACTGCACCTAATGCAGGTGGTTATAAGCTTGGATGTCAGGGCTCTGAGAGGAGAGTGAGGAAGGGAACTGGAGTCTTCCCACTGTTCTAAATATAAAATTTCACTTCATTTCCTTATTTTCAATTTTGTGTGTTACTTCCACAATCAGTTGTACTTGGTAGGTACTCTTGGATTCAAATTCAAATTTCCCAGGGAAAAAATAAAGATTTGGCAAGTATAGAGAAGATTTCTTTTTGGCAGGGGGCTAGAAGAAATGTAGTCATTTGGATATGTAGGCTGGAGAAGGAAATATAAGAAAAGAACATCAGTCATACCTTATAAAGATTTTCAACAAATCTCTGTATTTTCAATTTAACCTATTTCCCAGTTATCAGAGAAAACTGGCTCTTTCATTTTCTAAAACAATCAATAGTTTGGGAGGTGAATCATCTCCTTTCTTATTGTATCTCCTCTGAAGTAAAGTTTCCATCTTCTTGTCAATCCATCTATTTCTCGTCTTCTAAAGTTATGTGGCCAATTTAGTTGGACTATGACTTTTTAAAAATGCCTTTAAAAAACTTGTTATATGTATTTTAGGGATTTCAAGAGCAAGTAAAAATGAATTATGTATTTTAGCTGCCATGTTCAGCAAGAACAATATTATTATTATTAATAGTAGTAAATTAAAAGTAAGACTGTGAAAGCAGACAACAAGAGTGCAGTTTAAAGTTTATTTAACAATATAGATGCCATTCCTATACTTGCTTCTCCATCCGTTAGAACTTGGTTAGGCCTCTGTCTACTTTAACATCTCTCCCTTTTTATTCTATGTCTTGAACTGAAGTAAGCCATTAGTTTCCAATGACCTAGTGTTAATGGATTCCTAATCAAACAAACACTTTGTGTCCATGTTACACAGTCATATAGGCAGCAGTGTAGAAAAAAGCAGCAAGGTGGGCAAAATTGAACAGGTGTGATAAGGAAATGAGGTCGCTTTTCCTAAACATTCTGAGTTGCATATTAGTTATGGCACCGTCCAATTCCTAGTACTGTCACTTCCAAACATGAAAACACAATTTTCAGGGCTCTCTCCTGCCTTTATTTCAACAAAACAAACCCATTTGGAAACACCCTTGGAGCAATGTTCTTCCTGCTTCATTACAGCTACATCAACACATCAGCATTCTGGGATTGCCCTGCCTATCGCACTTCTCAACCAGAGCATCTCATAGTCAATTAAATCTATCTTAGCTCAGCTCTGAGACCTGGTCCTTCTCCCTTATTGCTTTTCTCTAACTTGAAATCTAGTCAGCTGAAAAACCAAACTGATAACCAGGCATCACTGGAGTGAGAAATCAGTGCAGAACTGTGTAACACTGAGAACTTCCCCATTGAAACATGGCCCTGTATGTAAAATGAGCCTTTTTATCACTCATCCTAGTACAGCCATAGTGTCCTATATCAGAATGCGCTGTTTGTGTAACAAATACCAAGGCTCAAGGGTGACATTTAGCTGCTGTTGTTCAGGGACTAGCATTGTTTAAATGCTTGTCACATCTAAGAGAAAAAAGGATAATCAAAACCCTACTGTAAGAACCTCAGTGTGACATCTGGAACCAGATGTCAGCTTTTTGCTCCCTAACTATTCACCCATCAGTTCTGCATACCATGCATGTTCCAGACTGATTATACACATCTTTCTCCTTAATGCCATCCCAGACTACCTGGGGAATGTCAGGTCAGAAAGAAACACTGGAGATTCTCAAATTTAAGTTTTCCATTTTACTAAATTAGACAAAAATGTTAGAGAAACAATAAAAAATTTATCTAAGAGTACACAGCAACTTTCTGCTCTAACAAAGGCAGGAATTTGTGCCACCTGACCAGGACCAGGACTAGATGAAATGAAGCACTCACCTTAGGCACAAATATAAGGACATGTCAACAAACTCATTAATCAAGATAAATAATATTTTTTAACACATCTTTTTTTTAAAAAAAAAAGTCAAAGTAAATGCAAAGAATCTATGGTGGATGAAATACTAAAATAAAGAAAAGATTTTATTAAGGTGAGGTGAGTGAGGACAAGTTACGTAAATAAAATATTAGATGCTGGCTTTATTTAAGATTTTACTCTTTTATTCACCACAGGTTAACTTGCTGCTGTCTGTATTATATGTTATTCTTTTTCTTTTTACTTAATTTTTATTTTAAAAAGTATTGCATTAAAATATTACTTGATTACTGGGGTTTCTGTAATTCTCTTAATTATTATTATTATTATTTGCCTGAGATGAGTACCTCAGTATCCTCAGTCTAATCCGTATCCTACTTCTAATTTCAAAACTATTTTCCATAGTAGTACTGGTCTTTGCAACATGTGAGATGGAAGAGGGGGAGGGGAAGAAATTTTAAAAACTAACCATGGAAAGTAAAATAAGTGTTAGATATGCTCCTGCTCTGTGCTAAAATTGATGTAATTTTCCAGAAAGTAGTACTCTAAAGTTTATCTCTAGCCTTTGTGATCTGCTGGTTAAATTGTTTTGGCTTGCTTTTTGATTATTATGAAGGGTTGAAGTTTGAATAATACAAGTTAATTTATAAACTAAGGGCAATGAGAAATCATCTTTGCTCGAAACCCTATAGATATCCTCAATTCATATCTAGCAGTACTTTAGATAATATGAGGGAGCTTTAAAATGTTCATGGAAAGTGTAATGAAAAGATAATGGAAAATGTCCATGAAGTGTTTAAAGCTTCCTTGTATAACTTTGTAACATATAGCATTTGAATAATCAATTAAAAAATGGTTAATCTATTACTGATTGCACTGTGTTAGTTTTTGTTTCAACAAAGATTTCTCTTAAAAATTCAGGATGCTTTTTTGTGTATGAAAACTTTTCCCCACGTATCTTTGTATTTGTGTATGTGTGTGTGTGTTTATTCAGCTTGGAGAGGGAGTGACCAACTTGCAAAAGGGTGGTGAAAGTCAACTGTTATTGTTACTGAGTAATGGAAAATACGAACAGGCCTACGCACAATCATTTGTTATTGTTAACCTACTTTGACTGAACAACCACCACCATTCCCAACCCCCTACCCCAAAGTCCGCTGCCGGTCAAGTCAAAATTTCTAAGTAAAAATGGTTAAGAGGGAGTCAAACATCAAATACTCTGTTTTTCTTTAAGATGCTGATGAAATGTGTCCAGCTTGGCATCCTAGCAACAAAGTACAAACAGCAATGGGAGAAGAATAGTTTCCGCCTGTATTGGTTAGGATAATAGTTCAGCTGCTTTAATGGAGACCAAGTAAAGAAATAAGAAGATTTCTTTCACTATCACATAAAAAGTCCTGTCTGGGAGAAACAACTTAGAAAAGAAGGTGAGAATGGTTGCACACCTGGAAGAACATAATCAATATGTCTGGATTGTACATGTAAAAATTCTTAAAGTGCTTTATGCTTATATTCTGCTGTATATTTTCAACAGCAATAATAAATAAATAAACAAAAGTACATTTCTTTTATTAAGAAATAAAAAGCCCAAGGTAGGGCAAGATGGTGGACTAGGCAGAAAATTTGATTTATATATTTTGAGGTTCTTTCATTGGGAGCACAGATATTTATTATTGTTATGTTCTCTTGTTCAATTGACTCTTTCATCATGAGATAATGTTCTTTCTTATCTCTAATTCTACTTTTTGCCTTAAAGTCTTTTTTAAATCAGAAATTAATATTGCCACTCTATTCATTTTTTATTGTCTTTATCTTGATGTATTTTTTCTATTTTTCATTTTATAATCTATGTTTTTCTTTTTGTGTAAGGCACAGCTCTTGTAGACAGCATGTTGAAGGCTCCTATGTTCTTATCCATCATGTCTCTTGACTGGTGCATTTGATTCATTGACGTTCATCATAGATATAGATAGGTGTGAATTGACTGCAGTCATTTTGCTGTGTGCTTTTTGTGGTGTTGCTGGCTTCTTTGTTCTGCATGTTTTCTTGTGCTGAGTTCTTTTTTTTTCTTAAATGTTTTATTGTGAATTATGTGATAGTTTACATGGGAGAACATTAGTTTTACATTCATTCTATCATATATTGTCTCATTGCCATGGTTACAATCCTCTCCGTGCATTACCAACCAACCAAAGGGTATACCCTGCAAGCCTGCCCCCAACACACCCCCAGTCTTCAGCATACAGTCCCTCTTCCTCTCTGGGTCTAAAGTCCCCCGCTGCTCCATCTTTCCACGTCATCGTCTCTGCCTCCATCTCAGGCATCACTGCTTCTCTGGGTAGGGTTCCGCTCTCGGCTCTTCTCCGTTGATGGTCCTAAGAACCTCTGCTTCTAGACTGGAAAGTTAATCACTCCCCTCCTTGCTATAAAACGTCTACCTTTACATTTCCAACCCTCACAATCAGTCCTGATAACAATTATTCACTATAGTATCACAATAGACTCGTCTGCATTTCATTTCATCAGCCCTGCCCAGACAGATTGGATACTACTCAGTGGAGAGTCTACCTTCCTCCAGACCCTCTGGATCTAGGTTCCTTCTTGAAAGCTTGTAAGCCAGTCACTTCTTGCCTTTGTAGGCTCTCCCCTCCCCATTTTGGGTAGCCAATGTCCAAGTTGTCCATCCCTGTCTACTCTGTGTGTGGAGGGGGTGGGAATGATTCTTGCTGTAAGGATTTGTTCCCTCTTTTTAGCTACTGCTTCCACAGGTGTACGTCAAGTTCATCAAATTGTATCAGAATACTTTTTTTTTCCTCTTCTGTCTTCTTCTGGTTGAGTGAGTTCATTTTTTCGGTGCATTTTCTTGTCAATTTCTTCATAGTTCTAATGTTTACAAAATATTCATGGATTGTCCCTTTCTTGATTTGATGTGAAGGTATATTAACTTTCTTTGCAATTACCCTGTAATTTACCAATTCCTTCCCCATTTTTAAAATAATCTGTTTTATCTTGAAATTGTTGTTGTTGTTGTTAAGTGCCATCTAGTCTGTTCTGACTCATAGCAACCAAGTCTAGGGTTTCTGAGGAGTAGCTGGTAGGCTGGAACTGTCTACCTTACAGTTCAAACTGATCTTTTGGTCCAGTGCATTATACTGCAGCACCACAACATTAGAGGGATGCAAATCAAAACAGCAATGATACATTATTTCACACCAGCATTAACAGAAAAATTTAAAAACAAAGCAAAACAAAAAAACAGAAAACAATAAATGCTGGTGAAGGTGTGGAAAGACTAGGGCTGTAAAATAGTTCAACCACTCTATAAAATGGTTCAACTCTTCCTCAGAAAGCTGGAAATATAAATACCTTATAATCCAGCAATCCCTATATTTGGTATATATTCACAAGAAATATGAGCCAGAACACGAATAGATACATGCACACCAATGTTCATAGAAGCACTATTCACAATAGCAAAAATGGAGATAGCCTAAATACCCAACAATGGAAGAATGATAGACAAAAGTTGGTACATACACACAATGGAATACTATGTAATGATGAAAAATAATGATGAATCTGTGAAACACCTTATAACATGCATGAATCTGGAGGATATTAAGCTCAGTGAGCATGTTGTTGTTGTTGTTAAGTGCCTTCGAGTCGGTTCTGACCCATAGCGACCCTGACAGGGTTACCAAGGCTGTAAATCTTTACAGAAGCAGAAAGCCTCACCTTTCTCCCACGGAACAGTGGGTAATTTTGAACTGCTGACCTTGTGGTTCACAGTCCTATTCATAACCACTATGCTACCAGAGCTCCTTAAGGACCAATGTTGTATGAGACCATTATTGTAAAAGCTTTAGAAAAAGTTTGCATATTAAAAGACACATTTTTAAATGGTTACCAGGGATGGGCAGGAGAGGAGAGCAATTTGCTGGCTAGAGGATAGACACATGTTAGCTCAGGTAATGGAGGACAATGTACAAGAAAGGTGTGGGCAATATACAAGAAGGCAGAGAGAAATACACAAGAAGAGAGAGCATGACAGAAGAATGAAGATAGGTGAAGGAAGAGGGAGGCATGTATGGGCTAAAGG